>NC_058044.1:3830998-3983498 GCF_020085105.1 Siniperca chuatsi
GTCCACCGATGAGTCTTTGGAGGCACAGATGCTTCTGTCAGTGGAAGTCACTCTGCTGCAGGTTTGATTGTAGACACCTGACAGATACAAGGATTTTAAAACAGCACTGGTACAACTACATCTTTCACTGCAGGAACACAGAGCAGGCAGTGCTCCTGTAGAGCTCAATGAGAAATGCTAATACAGAAAGGGGAAGTGAGGTCACTCACATACACACAGTACACATATGCAGTCATGGTACAGCACAGTAACTAAAAGGCACCACCAGATGGAGTTATGTTAGAGGAACACTGTGGAGTAAAGTCACACACTGAGCGAGACGGGAAATCCTCTTGTCCTTTTGCAGCACACAAAAAGCTGTCTGAAGGACAATACTCGTCTGAATAAGAAGGACGTGTGTCCTCCGTCTGTCCATTCTTGTACCAGACGTAGGAAAGACGATCAGGCAGAACACAACTGCTGTGACACTGAAATGATCCCCAGTAAGGATACTTTAGTGATGGTCTGCTCAAGATGTACCCCTGCTCTCTGCAGTTAATCTCTATGTGCACTGAGGCAGGACGTCATACAGTCTGAAGGTGCAGTGAAGGAACAGGACTGCGTTTAACCTGTGACCCATGAGGCAGCTGAACTGAACAGGATAAAAGTACTGATTCTTAGGCGGAGTAAATGAAGAAAAAGTGTATTTTTGTTTATTCTCTGTTCACTCTGTGGTCAGGAAACTGCTGAGTGAGTGTGAAAGAAAAATGCAAAAATGCAGAATACTGAAGTGTGTAAACCTCTCATGCCAACTAGTTTTAACTGAAATGGCACACACACAATGAATGGACTGGTGGGGTTGGTTTGGACATGCAAACTATGATTTAATTAAGCTGATGACGAAAAGTTTAATAACTTTGGTTTGCTCGGGTGGCTCAGTTGTTTAATTTATAAGCGTGTACAGAGACATAATTTAAATTCAGCTATGGATCTTTGTCACATGAGCAAAAAAAACGTGCAATAAAAATATATATAGAAAATGAGATTATGGGGCATAATGTACATATCCTATACATACAGTATCTATATGCAACTCAGCAAGAATGATCCTTACCTCTGTGAGCATCCACCTCGTGTTTCTACAAAAGTAACACATTTTCATTATACTGTGAAGACTCAGGATAGAAAGAAATCTTTTCAGTCTCTATGCAGGAGATATTATTGGCATCAACTAACAATTACTGTTGTTACTGACTAATCTGAGTATTATTTTCTCTCCTACTTGATCTACAAAATTTTGAAAATAGTGAAAAATACCCATCACAATTTTCAAGAAGTTGACATATTTACAGACTCACAGATGTCAAAGTATGAAAATGATTCAGTCAGTGATGAGTAGTCAATGTCAATACAGTGACAATGAAGATTCAAACTGCATCAAACACTGAGTTTTGTTTCCATGAACCATTCTGGTTTCATGAGGATTAACAGCTCACATGACAGTTAAAGTTGTACAAAAAATGTGTACGTCACATCTTCACATGACTAATATCCTACTTTAGACAAAAGTGGGGGACAAAATAACAGATTTTAATTTTTTTTAATATCAAATAAAACCATATTCTGAAAAATAAACAGAAAACATTTTGTCTAAAGCTGAAATCCAAAACTTTCTGCATATTATCACCGTCTGCAGCAGTGAGAGCGAACTGAAATGATTTTCAAACTTGAAGAGTTATGGGAGCTGGCTGTTTTTCAATCAGCCACTGCAACACTTGGAAAAAGATGCCATATAGCAAGGTGTGATACCACTGGGGTTCTGATTGATTTCAATTTTTGAAAACATACACTGTATATGGTGTGAAAAGTAATGCTTCACATCAGGTTTTCCAGTTCCTCTGCGTCTTCAGTCTTTGCTGAAGTGATGGACTTCAAGGCTGATATGTTCTGGTAGTAAGGACCCGAGTCTAACTGATGGGGAGAGACAAGATGCAGACAAAGGGCCTCATTCTTTAAACCGTTCTACCATTGGATTTGACCTTAAAATGTATTTAAAGTGTTAAACCTTCATACTGTACACAGGCTCATTCGGTTCATTTGTGGAGTCCAGGGCTTTCTTCTTCCTGGATTAAATCCGTCAAGCAATACATAAGAAACAGCAATTTATGAATCAGAAATGTTGAAAAGAAATCTAGCTTACAGTAAGTAAAATCTGACAGATGTGAGCCACGCTAGGAGCATCAGTCAAACACTGATGTAGAGTTAAATATAATAGCCCTCAGGATAATGTCACAAATAAGAGACATCTAATATCCTGAAATATGGGCAAAGCTGAACATTGAAGATTACCAGGCTTGTTGTTGTTGTGAGAATGTAAAAGCTATCACAAGGCAATGCTGACGTTTCATGAGGGGACGTAAAAGTAGTTCAGAAAGAAAAGGGCAGGCATGATCAATAAAACTTTTCTATGGGTATAAAAGTGACTGTGGCTAATACTTTGACAGATGACCGAGATTTTTATTGTTTTTAAATAAGCTGCATTTCACTAACATTTCACATTAATAGAGATGTGTTCAGATGTCCTCCTCCCCAGCTCCTTCTCAGCTGCACAGCGATACTATCCAGAGTCAGAGGACTGGATGGACCTGAAGACAAGCTGTGTTTTTTTACTGTGAGGATGAAGGTTTGGATTCTCCTTGTACCACGTGTATTTAGCTGCTGGGTTAGCATCACTGCTGCAGCTCAGAGTATACAGTATTAAAAAGAGCTCCTATCTAAAATGACATCAAAATATGCCATAGGCTTTGCACTGCACTAAGCAGTGATGGCTCATGCTCGTAAGAAACAGAACTAACGCTATGTAGTGTACAATAATTAATAATAACTGATCAGTTTGATGTGCAAGAGACCACAAACATTTGTGTGGTTATTTTGTAACAGTCTGGTGCTGGCTGCATGAAATGTAACCAGTGGAACAGGCGGGCTATTTGCAGCTTTACAATGTGCTCCAATTAGAGATTGCAGAAGTTACATATTTTTTCTGTGGATGTGCCACCACCAGCTAATGTGACAAAAATATCACAGAACATGCAGGCGCATGTTTGACAGCGCTTTGTCAACGTGGTTCTTTACACCAATACTTCACTGGATTGTTGAGTTGGCTATGGCACGCTGTCAACTGCACATCTCCTCTATACTGTAGAGGGCAGCACAGAGTTTTATGTAACATGCCTGCATGAAAATACTTCTGCTTCAACAACTGTTCAAAAACAGCAATGCAGCCAGTCGAGGAAATGACGACCAGTTGGACTGCAGCTGCTGTGACACTTCAGCTCTGCATCAATAAAAGAGGTTCACGGTCAAAGGTTCTACATTTTATATTGAAAAGCATTGTAAATGTGTTTGTCATCACTTGGATTACAAGTTATGTAATATACAGTATGTTTGTGTTCACCTGTGACAGTCAGAGTTGTACCATGTAAACTACTATTCCATTCAAAGTGTTGCGCTCTTAATTTGAAGCGATACTCGGCTGAGTCGCTCTCTCTCAGGTCAGTGATTCTCAGAGTGGCGAGTCCTCTCGATGCCCTGAGCTGAACACGACCTGCAAACTGAGAATCGGGCTGTGAGGGATTCTGCCACTGATGGCAACGTTCAGGGCTGAACCCAAATTTGTATGCGGCATATACAGTGAGCCTGCTTCATTACCAAAGTAAGAGCAAAAAATGTCCACAGATGAGCCTTTTGAAGGCACAGTTGCTTCTCTTGGCGTAGGACACTATGTTGCAGGTAAAAATTAAATGTTAAATGTCAAATGAAATGAAGCACAATTGCTAGAAGTCCATTATTTCATGCAGTATACACAGGCGCAATTAACTGGAGGAAAGATGCGGGAACCCATATTAAAAATGCATGCAGTTATGGTACAGTAAATCGATAATAAGTTTTCTATTTGTTTTATTCCTTTTTTTATTGGCCATTAAAATATCAAATAAGGAATTACTTTTTAATTTAATCAATGTATTTTTTTTAATTTACAATGATTACTAAATTAATTTGCAAACAAATGTATTAATGCCTATTTTTTTTACAATTAGTTATTTATTAATGAAATGCTTTTTTACTATTTCCATGACACTTGTGGTCCTCCACAGTGGACATAAATAAGGCAAAAGGCTATAAAATTTTGATATGTGTGTGATACTTGGAAATAAAAATTAAACTGAAATTTTGTGATGAAATGTGATGTTGCATGTGGTGCTATTGAGTGTTGTTGTATACTTAGAGTAGCTAGAGTCCTTTAGCTATATTTTGCATACAGATGTTGTTTTTCCTCTTGACACAGCTAGTGAATTCAAACCGGCCAATCACAGTGACTGACATGCAAATCAGACCCAGCATGTCACGCCCACGTTCAACAAACTACCAATGGTTGATGACGTGGGCGGGGCCTGTAGGATAACAGCGGAGGATTCAAACTGAACATGGCTGCGGATAAAGATGTCGATGAAAATACACAAAATAGAAGGTAAGAACAAATTAAGACTGACATTGATATGTTGTTAATGGTATTTACATCGACGCAGATTTAATATTACACACGACTAAAGCTGAACTTGAGAGAGTTTAAACTGGTGCATACGTTACAAACGTTACGTTAGTGAGACTGATTGACAAGGACTGTCACTCTCTTAACTAGCTAAGTAATTTAACCTAGCTAACTTAGCTAAAGTTAGCTGCTTAACGTTACAGTAACAACGCTAATTTGGTTAGTTAGCTAACGTTACAACTCACTGGCCAGACATTGTTGCTAGCAACTGAAATGTTTATTTCGAAAATAAGTTAAGCAATGTTAGTGGGAATTCTCAGCTTGCATCAGCTAACGTTAGCGCTGTTAGCTGAGGGCTTTTGAGTTGGCATACGTTTGGGCAAACTATACATTAGCTAAATTAAATTTAGTTAGGATAATTTAGCTAACGTTAGGTTATTATGAAGTTAATCCACTGCTCCTGTGCTTTTTCACACACATAGCTTTTTGTACACAATATTAATAGCACTGCAACAAACCCTGCCTTTGTTTAGCTTATAATGTTCAAGCTTTGTTGAAACTGTCAGAAGAAGTGTATTTTGTGAGGTTGTAGATGGTGTTCTAAGGTTAAAGGGGCACTATAAGGATTTTACACATTACGTTCAATTTACTTGTTATGAGGAGTACTGCAGCCTGTGAAGACAGTTCACAGTCTGATAAAATAACCCTGACGATGTTATTGGGGGTAATATCAGCTTGGGCTATTACACTGTGTGCACGAAATTTGTCAATTTGACATAGTATGTATATCCTGTGTACACACATTTTAATTGGTAATGGTGTTGATTTTCAGGAGACAGCTACAACAAAGATCATTATTAAAGTCCACAAGTTGTTGAAGCATACACAAATCCATCGAGCCGCAGCTGTCAGCTTATATGACAAAGTAGCCTGTGGTTTTTACCTAAGCATTACTTGTGTACAATCTCCCTGTGTCTCCTCCTCAGGGGTACAGTGTGCAGTATGGTGATCAATCATGAGGAATCACCGGGCGGCTCTCGTGCTGGCCGACCGCCAGTCATCTTCAACCCGGACTTTTTTGTGGAGAAACTCCGCCATGAGAACCCTGATGTTTTCCTGGAGCTGGTGCTTAGTAACATCACTCGCCTTATTGATCTTCCTGGTACAGAGTTTGCACAGCTCCTTGGTGAGGAGGGCCCTAAGACTCCAACAGGTGGAAATGGAGGCTTCTTTCGCTCTTTCAACTTCCTCAAACGCAAAGGTCAGAGGTCAACTATGTGACATCTAGAAATTACCACTAGCAATAGCCACAGTAAATACCCCTCTCTGTTTTTGCATATGAATTGATATCTACAGTATTTAGAAGATGAGAGTCAATCATGCCATGTCCATAATTCATGATTTTGACAACACATCAGATCAGGTAAACCTAGACATAAGGCAGTCCCAGTGAAGAGCTGACTATGTGTAAGAAGTGAGTGAGTTAACATCTGTAACATCTGCTAGTAATAAGGGGGAAAATAGCTAGTTACAAAATTTGTAGTTCAGCGGCCACTGTGGCAAGCAAGTAAAAGAATCTTCACTTCTTTGTGTGAGCTTTCCAACCAAGCGATGTGGCTACCTGTTCAATATTATATTTTTTGATGTCATCACACTTGTTCTTTAATGTTAATGTCAGCTTTTAAACTGTGTTGCCCTGCTTGTTTGTGATGAGACTGTCCTATTGTAAGGCACATGCAGCAGAAATGGAAGAACTGTTTCTCTGAGGGGTCTTTCAGTATCCTATCGCTTATCACTGACTCTCATCTCAGATAAAGGCGTTGTGTTTGGAACCCCACTGACGGAGAGCTGCATTGCACAGATCTACCAGCTCATTGAGTACCTCAGCAAAAGTGAGTCATCTAAATAAAATCCACAGATTCCTTAATCACAGTTGTTTTTACATCCTCACCGCTGTGACTTTCAGAAGCTAACAGCAGTAACTGCTTGTGTTTAGAGAAAGAACAAAACCTTCTGAAAAAGGATTTGATTTTAATTCATAATACACCAATGATTGCTTTTAAACATTGAACAACCCTTTTGTCAGCCGTCAATCCATTACCACTGATTAATGTAGATAGCATTTTACTTCTCTTTTGTTTTGGATTAGTGTAGATAGCATGACTTCTGTTTGTCCTAATTAGCTAGAATAAAAAAAGACAAATTCCAAGAATGAGTGAGCACACAAATGAAATAGACCAAACTGGTTTGGAATGATCAGATGTTTGAAGTTTTTACTCACTGATACCTACCTGCTCTGACACACTTTAGACCTACACGTGGAGGGTCTGTTTCGGGTGCCGGGGAACAGTGTTCGGCAGCAGGCCCTGAAGGAGCTCCTCAACAGCGAGGCCGATGTTGACCTGGCGTCTGGAGACTTTCATCCCAATGACGTGGCCACGTTGCTCAAGACTTTCCTGGGAGAGCTGCCCGAGCCCCTTCTCACACACAGACACTTCCATGCACACCTTAAGATAGCTGGTATGAAAACAAACACACACACACACACACATTTCGTTTTACTTTTATTTAGTCTGGGCTAAATGCACCCAATCATGGGCAGAAGAAAAATTGAGAACTTGTTTATTTAAAGGATCAGTCTGTAGGATTTAGTGGCATCTAGCAGTGAAATTGCAGTTTGTAACCATTTGAATACCACTCGCCTCACCCTCCCCTTCCAAGCGTTTAGGGGAAACTACGGTGGCTACGAAACTCGCAAAAAACGCAAAAGGCCCAATCTAGAGCCAGTGATTGGGTTGTTCGTTCTGGGCTACTGTAGAAACATGGCGGTGCAACATGGCAGCCTGGAAGGAGACTCCCTCTGTAGATATAAACAGCTTATTCTAAGGTAACGAAAACACAACGATTCTTATTTTCAGGCGATTACACACTGAAAACATATTTATAAATATTATATTCCATTTCTGCTAATAGCTCCTACTAAATGTTACAAATTGGACCTTTTAAGTAAGAAAGATTAGAAATGTGGGGGAAAAAATGTAAGTATAATTTGCCTAAAAGTCAGAGATCACTCTGTGCACAGTTAAGATGTGGTATATTACCACTACTGTGTGATGAAAAAGAAATAATCGGTGAATACTGTGAACTAAATGAGTTGGAGAACAAAATTCTTTTCATTTTATACTGTGCTTTATATCATGATTTACGAGAAATATTGTTTAAAAAAGTTTATATTCCTGATTTAGATTTGATAGGTATTGAGAATGGAGCTTTAATTGAATACCTTTTTGATAATGCCTTTGCATTTTCTGAATAGCTTTCCAAAGCATGGGATAGGAGGAGAAAAGTAACATGATAGATAAACTCTTCAGATTCTATTTTATTTGGATTGTAGACTACTGTTTATGAACGGGATCAAATATACAGTGTTTGGCACTAATGGATGCAGATGTAGTTTTTGTCTTGTTTGGATTTGTGTATTGTGTCTTGTGCTTAGGGGGCTGTGTTTGTATATTTGTTACATTCCCATTGTGGAATATCTCCTGGAGCATTATTTGTGGGAGGTTTATGTTTATGCTTGGATGATGTTTATTTCTATGTTTCGATAATGTTGATGTATTGTGCTGTTAGATAGTGGTTTTATGAGGGAGGGTTGTGTAAATGACCAGACACGAAAATAAAACATTCATTCATTCATATGTTCTCATTTTAGAGCACAAATACTGGACGATACAAACATTTTCTAACATTTGAGTATCATGTCATGTTTTAGTCAAACTTTTAGAGAAACAACAATGTTTGTATAAAATGTTGCATGTTTTAAAAAGCAGGACCCTGAAACATGTCAAAAATGCAGACGATTCCATTCTTTAAAAGCCTTTTTTAAATACAAGTGCAAAAGGAAGATTTTTTTTAATGTGTCATTTAGAATTGCTGAACTGGGGGGGAAAGGCAATAATGATTCTGTAGTGATTTTAGCAAATCTGTTCATGACTTTACTTTCTCCACCCATGTCCCTCTTCCAGATATGACTCTATTTGACGAACACGGCAACAAGACTGCGATACCCAACAAGGAGCGTCAAATAGAGGCCCTGCAGCTTCTCTTCCTGCTGTTACCTCAGGCCAACCGCTCACTGCTCAAACTGCTGCTGGACCTGCTCTACCACACTGCCAAGCAGCAGGACAAGAACAAGATGTCCGCCTTCAACCTGGCCCTCATGTTTGCCCCGCACGTCCTCTGGCCCAGACACGTAAGATATGTAGTTTATAACTGCATAATAAGGGTTCAAGGGCTTCACAGATATGACAAAAATCATAGATCAAGACTATTTTGGTCAGTTTGGTAGCACAGTTGTGTACCACAGTTATTCATCCACCTTTAAGAATATTATTCTTAAAACCACTATGTGTAGAATGTGAAAAATCTCAAGTGGTAGTATAAGAAAAGATGCAGTGGCAGACAGCAAGCATGCTACTATATTTTGTGAATAAGACAATACAAGGGCTTTTATAAAGCACAGGAAAGAAAACTAAATACAGATAGAACCTATCCATTGCTAGCTACTGATAATTCTCACTTAAAGTGAGTCTGAATAAATAATGTAAAAATAATTCAAATCTCTGAATGCAGCTTTAAGTGACTAGGTGTTTTGCTGACTTCTGTTCTGTCCTGCCCCGCCCCAGATGACAGCTGGTGACCTGAAAGACAATCTGAAGAAACTGAACAACAGCATGGCCTTCCTCATCAAACACTCGCAGAAACTCTTCAGGGTGATTATTGACCACACACATGACAGAACAATCAAACGATTAAAAAAATGTGCCTAGGTTAGTTATTCGGTATGCAAACAGAATTTGGAAACACATTCTGTGAATCAAGCGCATAAGCAAATTGGGCTCTAGAAACGTAATATGTGACTGGTTTAATGGATAACATGTTGAGTGCTGTGTGTCTCCTGTGTGGCGTTCAGGCTCCAGTCTACCTGCGGGATTATGCCAGAGTGCACTTCACTGGGACAAAGGCTCTGCATACTAAGGTTAGTGGAGGGAATTCACATTAGAGCGCCATTTATCTTAGCAGTTTATCTTCACTTCCCCTCCTGTTAGGATGACAGTTAATTCATTAATTCCTTTCCTCTACATAAATTCAACTAATTAGAGAAGATAAATTTAGTAATCCATTATAAATGTCAATTTAGTGATTTTGAAAAGTATATTAATGCCTCAAAAATGTTTTTTAACAGAGAAACTGCAATTTTTTTAAAAAGGAAAGTGAAAACATATTTAGCAATGGTGACAGTGTGTAGTAAATTTTGGGGCAGTGAATGAGAATGAATACTTCATCAAGTTTGTGTAGCTAATACGGTGATCAAAGTTAAATGCAGCGTTTCTTTTTTTATCATAATCATATCATTTTGCCTGTTCACACATGTGAAATGTTTCCATTTAAAGTACACAGCCAGCCTAACTTGCCCTCTCCTCACTCAGGATGATATGGAGCTGCTAGCGGCAAGTAGCTGTCCTGCTCAGCGGACAGTGTTGCCCCTGAAGAGGGCGGCTGTTCTGGGCCCCAGCTCTCTGGAGCAGTGCCAATCACCAGCTCAACAATACACAGAAGAGGCTCTGAAGGAGCTCTTCAGACACGTCCACCACAACATGCCGGACTCGGCCAAGAAGAAGAAACTTGTCCGACAGGTTCACATCAGGGTCTTTTTTTTTTTTTTTTTTTTTTTTTTTCAGCTGGTTGAACTGAAAACATAGATATAGAATCTGAGCTTCTTCTGCTGCTGAACTTTCCAAATCACTTTGTTTTAGAGTTTGTGTGTTAAATATAAAAAGTGGTGTTCTCTCTTTCCTGTGTGTAGTTGGTCAAACAGACAACCTCAGGGACGCCTACTAAAGAGCACCATCAGGCCCCCCCTGCTCCCAGCAAGAAACATCCCCGTTCGCGCTCCTTTGGTGGCCTCATCAAGGTACTAAACAATCCTGGAAAGTCACGACGAGGAGTAGAACAAGAAATTAAGTACAAGAACTGACCCAGATCATTGCCACATTTCATTTGCATTAACTTAAAGAACATGGAAGCAAGACGATGTCAAATTCGAAGTCATTGCACACAATGTGTTGTTATCCAAGAGTTATCTTAAACCAAAGAGTTTAGAGGCCTAATCAGTCATCATACTAATTGCATCATGAATTACTGACCAAGTATAAGCGTCTGTAAGGCCTTTGTGGATCTAAGTGACCACAAAAGCTATTTTCCACAGATTATAAACATAATAAAGACAAATGAAACAAATAATCAATGCAGTGTAATCAAAATGTAAAGCTAACTTGTCATAATTATTATTCTGTGCAGCTCTTCACGTTGAGTGCTTCAGCAGTTAAAAAGCTGTTTGAAAAATGTCTTTTGATATATAAAACTCCTGTGATGTCTTGTCGGAAAACAGCTCTACCACATGCTCATTTTTGCCAACCGGCTCAGTCTGTCACAAGAGGATGTATCTTCTCTGAGCTAAACTAACCTTTTTATAACTTGTTTTTCCCACCTGATGCTCTGGTAACAGCGCAGAGCTCGTGGTGAGCAGCTGACAGCAGAGAGGCGGGTCAGACACATCTCCCCTGATACTGGCACAGGAAGAAAACCTGGTAAAGAGAACGTCATCCTGCAAGCGGTGAGCCTTTTTAAAAACTTTTTTTTTTTTTACCACACTTAGGTTGACTATATCTAATGTCAATATGTAATTCACATTATATTTTTGTGGTACCTTTTCTCCGTAGTGACAACAGACTTTTGGTGGCTTCGTATTATCTGTTTTCTTGGCTCTGACAGTGTTTTTGAATGATAGTTTACTCTTTTCTTCCTTCTGCCACAAAATTAGCTATTTAAATTTGATCATGCCATCATAAATAATGGTGTGTGTGTGTGTGTGTTTACAGGTGAATAGCCCATTAAATGGCCCTGTGTTGGGGAAGGCGGGGCTGGTAGTAAAAAACTCAGACTTTACTTTCAATAAGGACAAAGCTCTAAAGGTTTCCAAGGTATGACACAGTTTTCCTCTGTTCTTCATATAGCACCAGACATATCTCCAAATGTCCCAATACTGTTCATACATTTAGAGGCATGCAAACTTAGCAGTTTATTTTATTTTGTGCCAACTAATGTATAAAAACATGCTTTTTGCCCTGCAGTATTCTTAGTTCTTGTAAATTCACTCTTTCCAAGTAAACCTGGGCTTGAAAACAGAATCCAGTGACTCATGTAGCTTTTTTTTTTTTTTTTTTTTTTTTTTTTTTTACTGAACAGAGTTTTAACCTCTGTATTAACCTGTATTTTAATAATAATAATTTTTTTTGAGAACACATGGAGAAACAGCTGTCTAAGTATATGAAAATGTTGGCTGTCACTTGTCAATATCCATGTACTTGTATTCATAAAACCTTGTGGTTATTTTTTTCATGTATTTCTCAGATCGTAACATCACAGTGTTCTTTGCACAGGACATAGACTCACATTGTGTCCCCCTGTAGTTAATTAATTTACACACACAGACATGCAAGTCAAGTCAAATGGTAAAATTTTGTTTTGCTGACTTGATGGTACTTTTTTCTTTTTCTGATTTGTTCGATTTTTTTTCACTGCTGTTATTTAACTGTAATTTATGAGTGCCTCTCCCCATCCATCCATCCTTCCACCTCTCTTTCCTCCCTCCATTCGTGTCTCAGCAGGACTCGCCCTCTGTGTCCAGGTCGTGTTTTTCTCCTGCTCAGGAGATCTCCGTGTGAAACCCGACACCACCTCCTCATCTCAGACAGGACTTGGGCAGTGTTAATATTATTATTCCTCATGTTTATCATCACCTTTTCATTGTAGTAAGTCTGTTTTAACTGACTAATATACAGCAGTTTTAGACTTGGTCAGAACAGGCAAACCAAAGCCAGGAACTCTTCTTCTCCTCTTTTCTGCCGCACATCCATCAAGACGTGAGTAAGTGTTTACAAACTGGTACCAACAGTTTAGTTAAAGCCTCCACTGTAGCTTTGCTCTTAGATGGCCTCAGTGTAAAGTTGCTTGATGGGGATAAAATGAATCTACTTCGAATCATACAGAACAATTATGACCTAAACATGTGATATTTAATGACACATGCAAAATCACATGCTAAATGCATTTTTACTTCCAGAAATACTTTCAGAAAGCCCCTAATTTCTTTCAGTTCTGTTCATTAATAATTTTAATAATTTTAGCATTCAGATAATAGAATTGTTTATCAAGATAAACAATATTTTTAGCATGATTAAATTAAGCAACACTATGAAATTATTGATCATCTACACTTGACCCGATGAAGTCTGCTGCAGCTGCTGTAAGGAATGCAAATTTCATTTTTAATAACATTCAGATTTTTTTTTTTAAATTTATGTAGTTTTTATACCACATAATGGTCAGGTTTCAATAGTGTTTTGGAATATTTCTGCTATCAGAGTTTTGGGACTGAAAGAGGTTTTAACTGATAACTCGAATCAAGTGACACTTTTTTTGTGTGTGAATTCATATGATGGGATTGGATGTAGGGCAGGGTGACCGAAAATGAGAATCCTAATCATTTTATGTAATAAGCTCAGTACAGTAGCACATTGTAAAACATGATCTTTCAGCAGATCGTATAATGCAGACTTGAGGTTGTCCCAGATGGTAAACTATTCACGCATAAGCATTAACACTCATCACATTGCATGGCGCTCTGTTTTGAATAAACATTTTCTGAACTTTGGGGTTATTGCTTAGCTCCACTTGAATGTGAATAATTGAAATCAAACCGTGAACAGGTTCTTTGCTTTGGTTTGGCTTCGCTGGCTCATACCTGCTTGTGCCAGTTGTCACTTGAAACTTGTTTGTTAGCTACTGTATCAGAATCTGACCACTAGCAAGCTGAGCTTACAGTCTGCTGTAGAGTATAGAATATACATGTTGTACAGTTTGTGTGTGTGTGTGTGTGTGTGTTAAGTTTTTAGGCTTATTGGGAACTGATGTTTGGTTTTTGGTACGATATTTTTTAACTCTGGTTACTGGATGATTTCTTGGTGTTGTGCTGCTGATGCAGGATCAGTGAGCAGGTCACTTTATTTTTTAATTGTTTCATCCTGATATGAGAAACAGGATTTAATTAATAATCACCTTTTACTACTCTAACAGACTTGTTCATTAAGAAAACACTGACTGGGATCCCTGTTTGTGAACTTATCAAATATGAAAAGTTAATTTCCCAGAATGTCTAATGGGACGTAAACATTATTATTATTTTTTTTTAATTTAAAAAAAAAAACATTTTACTTTTTTACTTCAGTTAGATGATGGAAGCGTCATTTGTTTTAATTATAACAAAAGTGGTTGAGAGATTTGTTATGCTGATGGTTTAAATGAAAGCTGAAAATGTTTTTTGTATGAATTTACTCTGATTGAAATGAGCAGCAATCCGTTCCTTAAGAAGAGAGGACGTGTGTGTCTGTTGACGTGAGTCTGAGTAAAGTAAGAAAGGAACTTAACATGGTTGGACGTCAGGCAGTGTCACCTGTTTCTGTTTCAGCAACAGTTTTTAACACATTATATGTTAATAGCACATTATTATAAAATATAAGCTGTTAGTTATTAATGATGCATTAATGTGTGCCATCCCAAACTTTTTAAACTTAAGTATTTTAGGATTGTATGTGAGTAAAGGGATATTAAGTAATGTACACGAGGAATGTAACAACTTTGAGTTTTCTAACAGACACAGAGGGCCAACATAAAGGTCCAGTAAAGAGACAATATTTAGTTTGTGCTGAGTATAAACATGTTTCTCTACAAAAGTAAGCTTAATGTCTCAAATGCATCAGTGTTTGTTTTTTAATACATCAAGCAAAACAGCTCTGCAATTTGTTGCTTAGTTAAAATACAGTATAAAATTACAAAATTTAGATTCAAATGCATATATATATCTCACAAAGAATAAGTAACCAAAGGCAATTTTTTAGTACTTGTTAGTTTCCTATAATTGCCGGTACATAAAAAGTTCGTTCAGTACTCAAGAAGCACATATTCCCGATCTGATGAAGGCAGAGCAGTTGAGAAAAATTTAAGGGAATAAACAATTTAAACGACACAGATGCATTGTCGGTTTTGTGTTTGCAGAAAGTAAAAATGTTACTTAATGCCCCTTTTTAAATATTTGGGACTGTCTCAGTTCCTTCAGCTATACTCTTCATGACTTACGGTAACTGATGTCTGCTCAATTTGTTATAGCGAGTATGGATGCACCAGTACAAGTTCTAAATTTTCTCCAGCTCCTCCACCGGGAGGTCGGAGGTCAGCTGCAGAGCTGGCGGGGATCCACTGCCTTGCTCAGTGACACATCAGCGGGAGAGATGCTCGGCAACATGGGCCTGAAACCAAACTGGCTCTGTACTCGTTTTGGTAGAATTTGAAAATGATGATGGGGAAATCTGGGAAAAGTTTTGCTTTTATTGATGATGTGCAACATGTGTCTCATGCTCATGGTTATGTAATTTGGTAGCAGATTCTCCTTAGCCCTTACCTGTATTTTTTCTCCCCCTTGTGTTAGGAATCTGTTACTGGTGCATCCTGTTTTGAAGGTGTTGTGGATGTTGTAACGATGGGTTTGGTGAAAGTGATTGAGGTGTTGAACGTGAATGACATGGCAGGTGCAGATGGACACTGAAAGACCTTACCTACTCTTTTGCTTTGCAGTATATTGTCATATTCTGAAGGCAATATTGTACAATGGTCTACACAGGACTTTAAAAAAAATGTAATTAACCTGGCTGACTGAATCTCAGCAGAGAAACAGCGTTTTTGAAACTGAACTAGGATCTCTCCACGTCGTCCTGTCCTCTTCTCATGGCGTCTCCTCATCCTTTTCAGTTCTCTGCAGACTGCAGTTTTACAAACCTGTTTTTTAAGTGAGAGCTAAATTGGATTCTGTTGTATTTATTGCTGTTTGGGGAAACAAAAATGACTTTTTATGCGGATGGAATTTATGATCTAAGGTACATTCATTTTTGCTGTAGTACTGTTCCCTTGTTTTATTTTAAATTTTTTGAGTTTACTTTTGTCGCTCAGATGAGAGCAGTTACATTCTGATTATTTGAAACACAGAAAGCCCGTCAGAGCCCTGTTGTTTTACGTCTGTTTGTCTCTTTACATAAATGTGAAATATTTAGTTACTGATCTCTACTTGCTTGCTGTACATGGTCACAGATGAGTTCTTCTGCACACTGTGAGAACAACAGATGCAGATAAAAGTAAAATACGACAAAAGCGGGTGGAATTCCCTTTAAACTTTACCCGAATGGTTGATTGCACCTTATTTCTTTGTTAATGAGGGTCATAAACGTGGATAAACATCACTTTTACACGCTGAATTTTGATTTAGATTAAAGGTGATCCAACAAAAATTTAGTCTTATTTGTCTAAGCACAGTTTTTCCAGTGTCATGATCCAGTCTAACTCATCTGTGACTGTTATTCCATCTGGTTTAAACTGTGGTAACCTTTTGTTTGTTTTTTGTATTTTAGTGTAAAATAAGTTAACCCTGTACATTGGATTCCTTGGCGAACCGTCCGCTTTGGATTAAAACTTTTTTATGTTTCCTACAGAAAGTCTGTTATGTTTTTTATTAATGTTTGCAATTTTATTGTATTTTTCAGTCTTTACACTACAGTAGCTAGTCACTGAGGAATTAATTGCCCATCAGCAACCCTATACTAACAGGTTGTACCGAAGACCACGGTACACATCAATGCGGTGCTTCAGTTTGCCCACCAGAGGGTGCTATTGGATAATGTGGAAGTGTACGGCTGATGAAAAATATCTCAATATCAAACACCAAGTTTGTGTCTTTAGTTTGTCAACTCAATGTTATTATAATATTATAATAGCTGCTTGTGTCATAAAAGCCCTCATGAGCCAACATCAGTTTTTATCAGTTAAACTGTATTTTTGGCTTTTCAAGATTGTGCTTTTGTTTCACAGCTGGTAGGGATTCAGCAGTGCAGGCAGAGTGTTTCTGTCTTGACTTTATTGACAAGTAGCCTTAAGCCTCTAATACCCTTTAAGTCACCTTTTTATTTTGGAGCAGACCAACACAAATGTTTGCTAAAACACTGCTTCTGCTATAAAGGCAGGTCAGTTTACTGAACTTGATGCGGACCCTACACCAAATTTGATTTGCCAAAATCTTCAAATCTGCTTCACTTGTAATGTATTAAAAGAATACACACTGTATCTCTGGAGAATGAAGAACAATGACAAGATCAGTTAAGTATTTAGTATGATGAACTATACCTATATCTAATTAGATATGCTTTGAAAGGAAATCTGATATGACAGGTTCCTTAATTAGGACTGGGCATTAGGTTTTCCCCTGCAGTAAAACTGTTCCCAGAGCTCATAGTGATACTTTAGGGTTTTCTTTAGGTCAAGTCTATTGCTTAGTAAAACATGCACATTTATGATTTGAAGATGCCATTTAAAAAAGCAACAGTACTGTAGTTACACACTAGAAGAACATTTGACACATGGAGGTGAACATTGATGTGATATTAATTGCACACAGCGTGCTCCTTTAGTTATTTATGTTTTGTAGTTGTTTTGAGTTTTGCACATTTATGTCTGTTTCAGCAGGCAGGAATCTCAACCTGACACCACAATATGATTGGGGCATGTTTGATGACTCTTTTTGTGCTGAAGCTAAACTTGTTTTAGGCAGCTAGGCTTAGTGCAACTTAAGAATCAAATGTATACACATTTAATATGCCGAAATCACCACATCTGAATTTCTAAAGCTGCGTGTTTGGTCGCAAGTGTTGGAAGTGCAGAATAGATAAGATAGATAGATCATGTAAGACAGAGAAAAGCAGTAAATCTTCAAAATTATGAATCTGAAACTAGGTAATAGTTGGCATTTTTGCTTGAAAAAACAGTTATCAAAATAGTTACCAGTTAATTTTCTGTCAATAGACAAATTGACTGATCGTTTCAGCTGTAGAAATGTTTGTCAGCTGAATAAATGAAGTTGCCAGTTGCTAGAACATTATGCAGTATCTTACATTATAATATTTTCCCTCGCACCTCCACTCGAAACGGTTGGATGTGCGAGTATTGCCTTGTATGCTGAAATTGTATCTTAAAAATCTCATCAGGAGGGCAGTTGCCACCCATCTAATCTGGTGGCTTAATTGATCAAATTAACCAAATGATATATTTATCAGCATTGCTAATTTTGTCAATGGATAAGTCTTCTCTTGTTAGTGGGATTACAAGTTTTTGTGCCAAATGATATTAAATGCAGGGACGTTTCCAAATCTGAAGGTTTTGTGAATTGACGCGTTTGAGACAAAAGCATCTGCTCTGTCCTTCCAGAAATCAATTCAGACGCGTCTGGAGTAAAAGCCCCCACCCACCCCTGCCTCAGAAAGCTATTATGGTCTCAGAAATAAGGGGGTCCACCCCCCTGGAGATGTCAACATCTCGTCCCTCCCTTTGTTGCAGATTATCGCTGAATGAGTCATTCAGTTCAGCTGCAGACGGGCTCTGCCTGTGGCCAATTTGTTTTCCATCACTTCTGAAGAGCGCCTGGTTAAATTAACCCGTCATAGTGAGTCTGCAGGGAGAAGACAAAGTGAGGCCACGAGCAATAATCACTTATGTATGGTGGTAAATAAAATGCTGGGTAAACTGCCCTCCAGTTGCTGATCGTCATACTGCAAAGAAACGCTACATCAAATCTGTTATTCAGAAAAAATCGAATTATACTCCGCATGACCCGTGATATATTGTACAAATCACTGATGATGTAGTAATAAATACAACAATTGCTACAAACAAAACAAAAACATCAACAAGAAAACAAAGAGTCCATCACTAATTTCTGCATTTTTCCTTCTTACAAAGAACCTTGAACGCCTCACCCTGCTGTAACTGAGATCCATTTGAAACAACTTAATCTATCATACAGTTAGTAGTTAGTGCCGAAAGGTTAGTTGAGTACTCGATCGTTTATCAGAAAGTAATTTATAAACCAATAAATCCAAACATTTGCAGGGTTCAGCTTCTCAAATCTGATTATTTGCTGCCTTTCTCTGTTTTATATCGATGTAAATTGAATATCTTTGGATTATTGGTTAGACAAAATTAGCAATTTGGGGGTATCACAAATTGGGATAGTAAATTTTCACAATTTTCTGACAATTTACAGCTTAACCATTAAAGGATTGATCGATAATAACATTTGTTTTTTTGTTGCAGGCCTACAGTTTTAGTTTTTATCCCAAAATGGTAGTGAACTGTTTTAGTGGTAGATTTAGGTTTCGGTGGCTTTACCCTCCACCACATCCCTGATGATTCAGTTTTCTCTTTTCCTTGGTAATATGGCAATCACAAAAGCTTAAACCAGCGTTTCTCTGGAGATTAAAAAAAAAAAAACTCAGCCAGGCTCCATTTGAATTTCAGAGCCTTGCCAGTGAATTCATAATAGACTTCTGAGTAAGCTCTGTGGCAGCTTATGGCATTCCAGTTATGCCAGTCTCACAAGAAACCCCCTCCCTCCCCAACCAACCCAAGTTCCTGCAGCCCGGTGTGCTGTCTTGGCTCTGAGCCGTGGCAAAAAATCTGATCATATTTAACACACAGCAGAACTCCCTCCCTGCTTCTTTTATTCCACATTTGCTAAATTTGTCTCCCCACAAATTGTTTCTCCTTTTGTGTCCTCACATTTTCGCTGGAGCTTCCTGGTCAGATGCTTCAGTGTGATCAGTTTCCTTCCCTTTCTCCCTCGCGCTCTCTCTCTCTTTTCTCATCATGTCCCTGTAGCCTTGGGCTCTTTTCTTCCCCAAGGGAGGAGAGTGCATGTGGGCGAGAGAGATAGACAGAAAGAGGGAGAGGGGAAGAGAGAGAGAAAAAGGCTGCCGTCACTGGAGGTGGCGAATAGATGTGAGTTCACTCCGGGTGCTGCTGCTGTGTGTGTGTACATGTATTGGGGGGAGGAGTCTCTGTGCTGTTATTTGTAAAGGCTTTTGATGGATGATTGCTCTGTGTGTGTGTGTGTGTGTGTGTGTGAGAGAGAGAGAGAGATAGAGGGAGTGAGGGAGTCCCCCCCCTTTCTTTTTTTTTTTCTAGTGGCTCACTGTTCAGTGCACAATGACTCAATGAAAAGTGGAGGGGAGAGGCAAACACACTGTACGGCTGCACGAGAGAGAGAGAGAGAGTAGAGAACACACAGGAGAGTAGAAGAAGAGAAGCCAATTGGAGGGAGCTCTGAAGCCAGTGACAAGAAGAAGAAGAAGAAGAGGATATACTTGTCTTCCCCCCCCCTTCTCTCTTTCTCTCACTGAAAGGCCACTTTGGATTCAAGTGGCAGCCGTTCAGTCCAAGCTGAACTTCACCTGGCTGTGCTGCTGTCTGTCTCAGCCTCTTCAAGCATTATACTCATTGCACTTTCCTACTACAGCATTTTCGTCCACTTTTGGAAGAGATCGTACTGCTGGTGGTGGATGGTCAGTCATCCCAGAAAGGAAGGAAGGTAAAGGAAGGGATAGGATCTGTCGGCTGGTTTCTGCAGTGTGGTGGAGTGCTGCAGGAGGGCAGGATGCCTGCTGGGAGAAGCGGGGATGGAGCTGGGTCAGTAGGCTGTGGGATGGCGGCAGTGGCAGCGGCCCCAGGCCGGGCTTTTCGGTCTGGGCTGCGGACGATGTTGGCGTGGGGCATCCTGGTGCTGGTGGCAGGACGGGGAGGCGTGGAGGCGTGCCCCAATCCCTGCAGCTGCCTGGGGAACACGGTGGACTGCCATGGCCTGGGGATCCACTCTGTACCCAAAAACATCCCCAGAGGGACTGAGAGGCTGTGAGTAGTCATACACTGACCACGTGTGTATTCATATTTTTCTATACTTCTGAGGACCAAATGATCAGAGATGGTTAGATGAGGGGAATCCTTCAAAGTGACGGCACATTGCTGCTCCTCACTTAAAGGAGCAAGGAGCAATTTGAATCTGGGTTTATGGGCAAGACCAGGTCTTAGGTTTAAGTTCTAGGTTAGGGTATTAAGGTCCTCACAAGTATAATCAAACATGCATATATCTGTGTTTGTCTGTATAAGACGGGGTTGTGTGTGTGTGTGTGTGTGTGTGTGTGTAGGTGGAAATTAGTCTAGTGGTCGATTTAATTATCAGTGTGACTCACCTGTGTGCAGTTATTTCATAGTATTTTTTGTGTTTGTGTGCGCACGCTTTATGTGTCACTCCTGGTTTGTTGCAGTGTCTCTTCTCTCAAGCTCCTTCCAGCTCCCATTACCAGTAGTCTGTTTAACTTCTTATCACACACACACAAGCACGCACGTACACATACACATACACATACACATACACATATACGCGTTGACTCTCCACCGGACTCCCACGATTTAGAGTGCTGGTCTGCGGCATCATTGCTCTTTCCTGAAAATTTTCCCTGTTGCAAATACATGTTTAATATTTCTGTAATTTTCTCTGAATCTCCATTTTTTCATACTTGACATACCTCATGCACTGTACAAATTCCTCATCACCTATTAGAGAAAAAAGCCAAGCAGTTCCTCTTCTTCCCTCCCTCTGCTCTTTTCTTATTCTGTTCATCGTACACAGTATAACTGCACAAGGTTCAGAAAAGTGTAATATAATCTCATTTCTGATTCTGATTTTATTTGTGTGTATATGTTGTTCATCTTAAATTGCATCACATCCTGTAAGACAAGTCCATTTTGAAAGTAAAAAGGGAGAAAACAAAGTGTGCTCCTGATACACCTCACTACACAACTTAACATAATTTTTTTAATTCATATTTTTAACTGTACATATGATTGACTGTCACTGACAAAATTCATATGGTTGATTTGTCTTTACACTGTGTTCCAATGTATTCTGATGGTATCACTTGAAAGTTAAAATATTACGCTAGCTAACTACCGTGTACTGTTTTCTCAGACATTGCAGATCCAATTTTCATGCTACTTTGAGGACTGACACATCACTGTAATTAAATGTACACGTTTCTAACTTTGAAAGACCGTCATTGCTGCCCTACTGATCTAATTTTGACTAAAATTCCAGGAATCATATATCTTGTCACTGACTCGCACACTGAAACTAGCACTTTGATCATATTAGCACATGTACCAGCTGTTATTTCAAACCTACTTCGTCTATTTCTGGTTCAGTCGGTGGTTTCCTGTGTTTCCAAGAGTGCCTGTAGGTGATAGTCATACTTCTTCTCTCAAAATTAGTCTCTCTGCCTGTTCTGCGGAGAATTTCTCCTTGTGTGATTGCTGAATGTTGGCGTCTCTAGAAATGAGCCCTCGCTGTTTAAATCTAAAGGACTGCCACTGCTGTAAAACTCTACTGTAGCTGATTGAAATATCTGTGATGTCAGGTCCGTTATCTCCCTTTTTGCCAATTATTTACAAAAATGAGGAAGATGCACCCAAAATATGAGCCCAGAAATGCAAGGCATGTCACTTCACTGATATCTTAGAATCTTCTACAGGAGATTTCCCTTTAGTGACTCTTATCTTCTAACCTAAAAAAAACCCCTAAAGAACATTGCAATGTGAACTGTGTGTGTATAAATAAGGAAACACTTTATCTTTTTCTGTCCCTCTCTTAGTGTATGTACTGTATCTCAGTGCAGAGTGAACATGTATGTGTTTGTACATTGTAAGTATGTGTGTTTATTTCAGGTTCTAGAGTGCCTGTGTGTGAATAATTGATTATTGTCAGGGGTGCCAGCAGAGATACATTATCCTTCCTCCTCTCTGGTTTACTGTAGCGTGGAGGATGTTTTCCCCTCTGAGGCTGATAGCTTTATGATCGGGGATGAGGGCTCGGGCCCCCTGGTCAAAGACAAATGGCCTGGAAAAACCTCTGAGCCTGCAGACCCACTTGCCCGTTTGTCTTTTTACATTGCTGAGATGGTAACCGTTTCTGTGCTAATGGTTTTCTTGCTGTACAAAGTAATAGTAACTGACAGAGGGGAAAGGGTAATCTAATCTAATGTGTCAACTGCTGACATAAGTCTTATTGGCATAAATATGGCTACAGTTTCATTTAGTAGAGCGGAAAGGTGTAATTTATGTAATGAAAGTTAAAACTAATTCACAACTTTTGACATTTTATGCCAGGATCCGTCTACAATGATACTGGCCTGATCCAACAGGCGTGGGATCAGACCAGCATCAGGCAAAAATGAGCATCTGGGACGGAAATTTGGAATTTAAGGCACCGTGATCAGATAAACTGACACAGTGACCAAACTGAAGGACATGTGTCGTATCGACCCGACATTATCATGGGATCTCACATTTTGAGAGAGTGTTTTACTTCAGTAACTTTTTATAAAACACAGAAAATAATAAAAATAAGTACCTCAGTACATTCTGTATCAGTTGCATGAGTTCCCAAATAAATTGGCAGCTATTGCTGCATCAAATAAAAAATCCTGTGGACAACAACAGGACAGCACCAATGCCAGAATGTGCCCTAAAACCCCCAATGTCTTGGTTTTACATTTCAGTTTCTACACATTTTTAAGCAAATGTGAGCTTGATCTTTAATGGAGCTACGCTAACACTTTCTCCCTGCCCCTGATCTGTCCTAAGCTGGGCTAAGCACATCCTATATCTGTACTTGACGAACAGAAATTATATTGATATGGATGGATGGATGGATGGATGGATGGATGGATGGATCATTTGACTGCTTCTCAAAAATGTCCCTAAATTTCAGACCGTTCCTTTAAGAAGTCAGTGTTCTCAGATGAAACAGCTTCAGTACAACAATCTTAAAGGGTTCATTTACACAAATGACAAAAAAAACATACTGTATCACTTACCATCTGTGGTATCTAGCCATTCAGGTATTTTTGGTTTTTAGTTATCAAGGTATTGAAATATCTGTTTTATTTTTTGTTTTGTAAGTCGAAATTTCAGAGACGGTTATCTAAAAATATGTTGTTTTTTTTTAATGATTTGTGTGAACTGACCCTTTTAAAAAGAACAAGACCTACACCGGAGAAGGACCAATGACCATTTACTCTGTGCATGTACACATAGCCTGTGTGACCTTTTGACCTATGAATTGTTTCCTCCTCCCAGAGCTCTAGCACTCTCCCACCCTGTAGCCTCAGACAGGCCCTGCCCTGCAGTGGAGAGGAGGAACTCATTAAACAGCTATTTGTTAAAGGGCTTGTCACCCAATTAGCATGTAAAGTGATCTGAGTGTGTGTGTCAGCTGGACAGCTAGCCACTGGGGGAGAGAGAGTTAGTGGTGTGTGTGTGTGTGAGAGAGAGAGAGAGCCAGAGTGTGTGTACAGTATTCCCTGGGAGACAGGCGGCAATAAGAGGGTCATTTATCAAGGTGACTGCACCAGTCAAACTAAACACCCCCTCCTTGTTGGATTGTCATGGCAACGCTGAAAAATGGATGCCCCTTTGGGCCCTGATGAGCATGGTTATTTGAGCTGAGAAAAGAGGAAAGTGTGTGTGAGAAAGAGCGAGAGAGAGGCTAACTGTGAAGATGTGTTCGTGAGTGTATGCACTGGTATTAGAGAAAAGAATGGACTTATAGCCAATGGTTTTTGCCAATCACTTAGCAATCCAGAGTGTGAACCGTATACTTCATCATTGTTTGGGATTTTTGGAAAAGCGCAGATCAGTTCAAACTGCTTTTAATGTTCCCTCTCATCAAAAAAGTTTGTATTATTTTCTGCTCTAAGAAGACACTTTAAACCAAAGTTTACAGGAATCTACTGTAGCCCTCTTGCAACAAAGACAGCTCTAAAAATATTCAAAAAATTGACAGCTGCTGATCAATGCTGATAAAATAAGTTAAAAATCAGTTAGATAATACTACCTACTATTATTAAAGTGTTTCTAAAAACAGATTATCACCTAGATTTTTGTAGATGTATCCAAAAATGTTATTGTTTTTATTCCAAGAAGGCATTCTCTGCAGTTTACGGTAAGTGAGGTCCTCAGCTCACAATATGCTTACAGTAATATAAAGTGAAGAGAAAACTGAGAAGCAACTAGTTAAAAGACTCCTACTCCTCCTACTACTAGTACTGCTACTTTGTTATTTGCTCTGTAAATTATATATTTTTTAAAACTATTTTTACCTGAATTTTCTGCAGGGTTGTGTACTATGCTTGGGCTTGTAGAGTAGCAGTAGTCTTCTTTTCCTTCTTTTCCTTTCGGCTGTTCCCTTTCAGGGGTCGCCACAGCGAATCATGTGCCTCCATCCAACCCGGTCCTCTGCGTCCTCTTCACTCACACCAATTAACTTCATGTCCTCTCTCACTACATCCATAAATCTCCTCTTTGGTCTTCCTCTAGACCTCCTGTCTGGCAGCTCCAACCTCAGCATCCTTCTACCAATATATTCACAGTCTCTCCTCTGAACATGTCCAAACCACCTCAATCTGGCCTCTCTGACTTTATCTCCGAAACGTCTAACATGAGCTGTCCCTCTGATGTCCTCATTCCTGATCCTGTCCGTCCTCGTCACTCCCAAAGAGAACCTCAACATCTTAAGCTCTGCTACCTCCAGCTCTGCCTCTTGTCTTTTCTTCAGTGCCACTCTAAGCTGTACAACATCAACAGTAGTAAGTAGTATTTTAAAAAAAGTAGACTTAATGAAGATTGAACTAGTGCTCATCTGGATGCTCATGTTTTTTTTCTCTCAACCTACTGATGAGTCACTTGGAATTTGAAGGTCAACACTGTCATTTTGATGCTGCGTTAGATTAAAAAGTCAAAACTCTTTAATCCCCTGCTGGGAAAAATAAAATACAATTTTAAGTTGTAGTAGTTGAGTTTCACGTTTCATGTGAACAGGTTAAGTGTGTCTCCTCAGACCCCAGTATATAGCGTGACATTAAAAAAACATGTCTGTCCATTTAGTCATCAGTAAACAAAGACTTTAAAAGACTTTTAAAGCTTTTAAATACACTTCCGAGTTTGAAGCTACAGAATGGCTTAATTTTAGAAAGAACATCATATCAGTTCAGTAACGTTACTTGATTAATCATGCACAATTCAAAGTTTCTGGTGTGTGTGTAATCAGCCAAACAAAAACTTTGCTGCCAGTGTCGCAAGTGGACGGAGTTTGATACTGAAGCATCTCCCAGGTTTAACTTACATTGCCTGACCCGAAACGAACCCAACACAAAATCAGGAAGAGGGAATCTTTAAACAAACCCAAACTGTCATCCTGTGTTTGTACGTACAAGAGAGAGTGTGAGAAAGGGCTGGACGAGGTCTGTGTCGGACTCTATGTTTCATCTTTGTGCAGCTGAAGGAGAGCAAGAGACTTGTGTGTGCGTGTGCGTGCGTGCGTGCGTGCGTGCACGTCTGTGTATATAAAGTGTGGCATCTGTGCAGAGTTCCTGGATACCCACAACTCAAACATAAACAACTGAACTAGAGACACACAGCAGTCAGTCACACACTGCAAAAAGAAAGAACGCAGTGTGTCTGCTTATTTCTGTTCCTGGATGCATCATTATATAAATTTTGCATGACTCATTGTGTGTGTGTGTGTGTGAGTGTGTGTGTGTGTGTGTGTGTGTGTGCGCACGCCAATACTGTATGTGTAGCAGCCAGTAAGGCAACGAATTGAGTGTGAGGAGGATCAACATTATCATTAGCATCAGTGGGCAGAGAGCAGGAAACTGAGGTGACACACGCACACTTGAATGTCAAATACACACACACAGCAAACTTGTTTTTGTCACTTATGAGGACATTGTATTGACTTACATTAACCCTAAAACTGGATGGTTCACCTCGCCAACTTTTTGTCCTTTGTCTCATTGTGTTTCAAGGTCAAAGTTTAACCGCACAGTGAGAACTAACAAACCCAACTCTACTCCAGTTGTTATGTACTGCAGCATCTTCATTTTGTGATGAACTGGAGTGCAGAAGTATAACTCTGAGCTCCTTAAATCTTCATTTAATTCAGAATGACTGTCAAGAGCTCACCTAGTTTTTTAACATCCAAAGCATAAAAAAAAAAAACTATTTGAAAAACTCAATAATAACATGACTTCCTGAAACTGTCCAGGTTACTCAGGATAATTCACAGACCTCATTGGAAACATTTTCCCTTGGAAACTGTCCACAGCAGAGGTCTGTGGATTATCCTGAGTAACCTGGATGTCAAATGTAGTTTTTCAGTGCTGTGAGCAACAGAAACAAAATTCTATTCACCTCCATCCATGTATTGAGATAGTTGTAGTATCTTGAAACCTCAGTAAATTGAACCTACACTTTCAGTGGGCCTAGATACCACGAGGTATAAGTGGGAAAACACAGGTATTAATAAGTAGAGATTTTTAATATTTGTCACTTGTAAAGTAGCTAAATTATTTTCTTTCAGTAGCTGGATTATTTTCTTCCATTTCATTATCACTTCCCAGTCCTTCCCTCCCTGTCTCTCTCTCTCTCGAACACACACACACACACACACACACACACCGACACACACTCACACACACCTCGTTTCTCAGTTTCATTACCAGTGTCTGCCCCCTCAGCTTCTCCCTCTGTGTCTTCCTGTCCATCTCTTATAATCATCTTACCATTTCCCCTGCAGCCCCTCAGTGGGAAAGATGCCACTAATGAAGTGTCATTAGGCCTGAATTTGTGTGTATGTGTGTGTGTGTGTGTGTGTGGTCGCTAATATTAGTCAGATCCACTGTGCTGCATCTGGGGAGAAAGATGGAATGAGGTGAGTTAACAGCAGAAAGGAGGAGAAGGCAAAGAAGGGAGCAGACCAGGTAGGAAGATTTGTTTTAGGCTGTCAGGGGAAAGAGGGACGAATGATAATATTAAAGAGATGTTATGGGGGAGTGAAAACTAAGATTGTTTTCGCGTCTGCAGTGTTGTGTAATATTTCACACAGTACATTTTAGTTTTATTTTATCAATAAAAGCTGCTTAGAAACAGTAGTTTTCTTTCCTAATCGGGAAATGACTTTGTTCAGAGCAGCAGAATAGTTTCTGCCACTCTTTGGTTCATTTACCAAGTGTCTGGGTGGGATATAGCTCATGGTCAGATCTTGGTCCAAATGAAGCACTCCAGGGCTGGTTGGAAAGGTCCAGAGAACCCTATCGCTCAGTAACATCTTGTACTGATTGCTCTCATATGACCAAACAAAGAAAGAAACCACCAAAGGGTTGCACCAAATTGCTCGGAATAGCTATTAAAAAGCGTTAGTGGAAGTGTTGAGAGCAGTTACCATGGTATTTGTAGATTTCTGTCCTTTACTATGATGATACATGTTGTATGTATTTTGTTTTGAAGTCCTTTGAATATGTGTCGCTGTGATGTCTTGTTTTTAACTCTGGAATGCTGAATCTCCCATTTGCACAACAAATTTACCCTTGGCTACTAGCAATGAAACCTTGAACCTTGTTTGACTTGGTGAGAATACTGCCATTTTAATGCCGCTTTTCAGGAATTATTGACACCAACAATGCGTTTAAGATCATGGATCAGTCCGGTTACACTAGAACTGTCTTTCACATCACTTTTCTATCTGCCAAACTGCACCACCTATAGCGAAGTGAGAAAAGCAGCAGTTTAGACCTGCAGACGTACACATGCCACCACCTACGGACAATGCAAGGGGCTCTGGAAAATACATATATAAAACATCAAACAGTATGAAAGTTGCAGCAGGTATTAGTTCCCTTGCTTGTAGATGATGCAGATTAAGCTGAAAAAGCAGGTGTGAAATCGCTGGTGCTGCAGCTCTGTATTTAAATGATGTTAGCTGAGCTTGGTTTCAGGTGCTTTGCTTCAGTGCCGCTGTGTGTCATTGTATAAGGGGAGGGTTGTTGACATCTGGTACCCGGTAGTTAAAACTCATGTTGACCAGAAATAATAAAACAAACTGACAACAAACAGACAAGTCCATCATTTGTTTTCAATCTCTAAACTCTGTTCCATCCGCTCTAACCGGGTAGGGTGGACCTCAACAAAATAAATGCAGGGTTTTACAGGGAAATTAACTATTAACACCAAAGTTCAGATCAAAAACCTGATCGGATAAAGGTTTCGGATTGAACTGGATCGCTGTATAATAAATAGGTGATGGAGCAGGAAGATTTTGGGTTTCTTTGTTGTTTTTTCAGTTATATTTTTGCTGTTTGTATCTCTCTCTCTCTCTCCAAAGACTGTGTATGGGAAGGAGGATTTTGTTTATGCTTTATGTATGTATCTTGATACTTCACTCGTTCCAGCATCCCTCACAGATGCTCAATTGATTAGCAGATTAAAATGAGCCATTTGCATTGATTGGCCAAATGCGTGCTCTGTGTGTATTCTGCAGATCCTGCATAATGTATTGTACTGCACTGTGTGTTTATGTGTGAGTTTTTCAAAGGATTTTTAAAAGCAGATATGGATGGAAGCCAATATTTTGTGCTGATATTCAGCATCTTTATATTTGACCACTTTCAAGGCACGTATCCTATATCCTCTTCAGTATCCTTGATGTTACAATCCTTTACAAGTGTGGATATTGTTTAGATTTGATTGACCTATTGATTCATTGGAATTTTTTTTAATAAATGTGGAACCCATGATACCCACCAGAATACAGGGATATGGAAAAACTGGGTTATATGTTCCATGTAAATAACAAAAAGATGGAATGAGGCTCATAACTGGTACACTTCTGTGTGTGTGTGAGTGCTAAAAAGGAGGAGTGACAGTTATTAAACTTTTTGCAACTTGTAACTAGGCATGGGACGATATGAAAATTTCATGTCACGATTGTCCTGGCCAAAATAACTGCAATTCACGACATTATCTCTATAATCATCAAAATATGCTTAAAACTCTAAAACATACTGGAATCACTTTACCTTACATTTTGTTAAGAAACATTTTTATTGCATCACAGATGTGACATCTTTTTAGTGAACATCATTTTTATTGCAAAACAATCTTCAGTAAGGTAATCATAAATCATAAGGTCCCCCTGCATAAATAATGGATAAATAAAGGCTCTATTTTTCACTTCTCCACCATGATGTCAAATGGTACAGACAACAATTTCATCAGTTGCATCTGTATATATAATTTAAGAAATACAGGAATTATCCTTTAACAAAAATAAAGTCCCATTGGCATTGGGCTTTTCAAGTCATGTGAGGATATTCACGATTATCCTGATAATGGAAATTCACCACCATCAACTTATCTTGAGTGTTTCTTATCCCGATCTGAGATAAAATCGTGTATCATCCCATCCCTACTGGTAACTAACCTGGCTAAACTTTTTATGACTTGTAACTAAAAAGTGCTATATAAATAAACTGACTTGACATGGCTCTGTCTGCACAGAGAAACGTTTCCTATACTAGTGACTGATGATGCTGCGTTTCTGTAGACAAGAACAACATCCATCGCCATCCTCTGGTACATGACAGTTTTTGATACTCAGCTCTATGGACACATTTCTGTTGGTACTCAAAAGTACTGAGGTTTGATACCCAGCTCGACTTCAGGATCAGTGCTTCTACTCACTGTATGTCTGTTATTTTTAGTTTTTTCTCCCTAACCACACCACGTATCTCATCATCTTACTCAGTCGGCCCCCTCCTGCTCTCCCTCCATGTCAGCTCCAACAGCGGAGTGCAGAGCTGAGTGGATCAACTGCCTCACTGCCCACTGAGGCTGTGTCTCTGTGTGTGTGTGTGTGTGTGTGTGAGTGAGACGCGTTCTGCTTTAATGAGCTATTGTTTGGCAGAGTCGCCACTCGAGGGGAGTCTGTCGCTTAGCTGACCCCCTGACCCGGCCATGCTGCACAAAACTCAATTAACCACGCCTCATCAGGGCTGTATTTGTGTTCCTCTCTTCCCTCGTGTCTCTTTCCTTCTCCTCATACAATGAAGACAAATCTTATGAGCATTTTGCAATTAGCGGCTGATATTTTCAGACTCGGTGTGTTTCTGAGCATCCATACATGCTCTTACAGTGTGTGACAATATGGTCATCGCTGGCTGTACATCTCGCTCCCTCCTGATGCTTGTTTTGCCTGTGCAGTCTAACTGTCAGGGTAATTTCACACACATCCATGGAGTGATTCTGGACCCCCCGCCACGACCCGTCTCCATCCATCCTTCCCTCCCTCCGTCCCAGCCAATCCCCTGCTTCTGCTTTCCCCCAGTCTCTCAGAACTTCGTCCTCCTCCATCTTCAGACTGTAAGACCTCCAAAAATCTTATTTTCTTCCAATGTGATGAGATTATTTCATCTTCAAACATTTTCCACACCCAAATGTCATAGTCTTGACTCCAGTGGAGCAATCTGCCATACCAGCTTGTGTGACATTGCACAGAATTAGGCAAGAGCCAAAGCAGCACAAACTGCTATGATTTTCCACCAGGTTTTTTGACCAGTTCTACTATATTAAATCAGAATCAGAATCAGAAATACTTTATTGATCCCCGAGGGGAAACACTTTCGTTACAGCTGCTCACTATCACGTCAATGCACACAAGAATAGAAGTACTAAGCAAATCAAAATATAATACACTATAATACAGGTAAGATAAATTAAGTACAAAGTGGATAGAAGTATAAAAGCTAAAATAAGTCTAAGTACCAAGTGGATTTAGAGGTTGATAAGTATAGTATGGTATAATACAATGTAATAATATAAGTAAGCTGATTAAGATGATTATGAGACGGTGGATATTGCACAGCAGTAATGGAAGTATGAATAAATATCAATAAAAAGGGAATTTTAAACTGAAAACAGGAGTATATTGTACAGGAGTATTAAACAGAGAATACTGCACAGTTATTTCAAGTATTGCAGTGGTGTTAATGATCAATGTCCAGTTTAGTGACCTAGGGTCATACAGACTGACACTTAGAGGGAGGAGTTAAAGAGTTTGATGGCCACAGGCAGGAATGACTTCCTGTGGCGCTCTGTGGTGCATTGTGGGGGGATGAGTCTTCCGCTGAAGGTGCTCCTTTGCTTGACCAGCACGTCATGGAGCGGGTGGGAGACACTGTCCAAGATGGCGTGTAGTTTGGCCAGCATCCTATTCTCTGACACCACCGCCAGAGAGTCCAGCTCCACCCCCACAATGTCACTGGCCTTACGGATCAGTTTGTTGAGTCTGTTAGCTCCGCTACCCTCAGCCTGCTGCCCCAGCATGCAACAGCACACAGGATAGCACTGGCCACCACAGACTCATAAAACATCTTCAGCATTGTCCGGCAGATGTTGAAGGACCTCAGCCTCCTCAGGAAACAGAGGCGGCTCTGGCCCTTCCTGTACAGAGCTTGAGTGTTCTTAGCCCAGTCCAGTTTATTGTCCATGTGTACTCCCAGGTACTTGTAATCCTCCACAGTGTCCACACTGACCCCCTGGATGGAAACTGGGGTCACTGGTGCCTTGGCCTTCGTAGATCCACAACCAGCTCCTTAGACTTTGTCGCATTGAGCTGCAGATGGTTCTGCACACACCATGAGACAAAGTGCCCCACCACAGCCCTGTACTCAGACTCATCGCCACCGCTTATACATCCCACCACAGCAGAGTCATCAGAAAACTTCTGAAGGTGGCAGGACTCTGTGTGGTAGCTGAAGTCTGTGGTGTAGATGGTGAAGAGGAAGGGAGAGAGGTCAGTCCCCTGAGGGGCCCCAGTGTTGCTGACCGCGCTGTACGACACACAGTGCTGCAGATGCACGTGCTGTGGTCTGCCAGTCAGGTAGTCCACAATCCAGGACACAAGGGAGGCATCCACCTGCATCGCTGCCAGCTTCTCACCCAGCAAGGCAGGCCGGATGGTGTTGAAAGCACTGGAGAAGTCAAAAACCATGATCCTCACCATGCTTGCTGGCTTGTCCAGGTGGCTGTAGATGCGGTTCAGCAGGAAAATGATGGCGTCCTCAACTCCCAGCTGGGGCTGGTAGGCGAACTGAAGGGGGTCCAGGAGGGGTCTGACCACGGGCTGCAGCTGTTCCAGCACTAGTCTCTCCAGGGTCTTCATTATGTGGGAGGTCAGTGCTACCGGTCTGTAGTCCTTGGAGCCACTGGGACGCGGCGTCTTCGGCACAGGAACGAGGCAAGATGTCTTCCACAGAACAGGGACACTTTGAAGGCTCAGGTTGAAGACATGTTGAAGGACTCCACATAGCTGGGGGGCACAGGCTGTTAGCACCCCGGGGCAAACGCCATCGGGGCCTGCAGCCTTGTTTGAGTGGAGTTTCATCAGCTGTCCTCTCACCTGGTCAGCAGTCAGGCACACAGCAAAGGTTACAGGTGGGGGAGGTGGGGAGTCGTCAGTCTGGAAAAGAGAACACTTTGGGGTTTACTAGATATGCTGACCTCAGTAACGGGCATCAATTGGCAATCCATCATTGACAGAAGTTGTGACAGCACCAATTTCACTGTAGAGAAGAAAGGAGAACTTATTTTTGTGCAACTCTGAATTCCTGTAGTTATGCTACTCTGCTCTCCAATCCTGCTGGGTCCTCAGAAAGAGGGCGAGGATGGCATGTTAAAAAACTGATATTGTCATTGTTTTCATTATGATGTAGTTTTTAGTATTCCTAGTTTGGGTGCTGATATACTTGCTTTTAACGACATGTTTGCTTCCATATGCTGTGTATCCTATGTATGTCCTGCGTTCATTCAGAGCACTGGTTGTGTGCATACTGAGAATTTAACGCTACTCGTCTGCAAAATACAGTGAAGCCCATCAATGGTGGGAGCAGCTTATGAGGACGGGTCAGCAGCAGACTGAACAAACAACAATGGCGGAAAGCTTTGAATAAAAACTAATGGAACTTATCGCTCTTGCAAATTCTATTTAGCATATTTCATTATTTTACAACACTTTATAGACAAAATGATTAATTGATTCATTCTGAAAATAATAAGAAATTAATCGATATTGGAATTAATTTTTACTTGTAGCCCTAGCAAAATCGGAAGTTCTCAAGGAGGACATTCTGGTATCAGCAGAGAGGATTTGGCCCTAATTTGCTGCCTAGTGGATATACTTTTTATTCCTACATGTACACACAAAGTGTGCAGACACACACTTGTCACACACTGTCTGAGCTAGTCAAATCAAGTGGTGATCTTCCAAAGTTACAGTCTTTCTAGCATAAAATCCCCTCTTGCGTTACTGTCACTCCGCAGCGGCTGTGCAAGGAAACACTGTCTGGGGAAACAAAAAGAGAGATTTATCTAACTCAGACTGCTAAAGCCTCAAGTTATCTTCAGCCAAACTTTAAAATACATTTTTCCACACAAAGAAGACTGTGGATTTTGTCCCCCATCACTTACGTCGCAAAAATCACATTAGGAAGGTAATGTTTTCACAGCCAGTGTGGAGAGGAGGGACGATTATGACGGCCAAAAATTCTATCAATGTACATATTGGGTACATGAGTATTGTATTGAGAGACTTGAAAAAAATGTGAACCTATCTTTTAACTATCATTCGTAGAAAATGAAACAAGAGAAAATGTCCTGAGAACATCTGGAAAAAAGATTCTTGAAAGCTGAATCATATCTTGGTCTCAGATTCAGAGTTGTTTGTGCAGTGCAGGGCTTGTTTTCTGTTATGGACATGTATTTTTCTCTTTTTCTTCTTTGCCAGGTGTTTTCCTTGCATTTCCATGAGTGAAGTGTAGATCTGGTTCACACACCCAAACCACAAGACCCTCTCTCTCTCTCTCTCTCTTTTATACAGGACAGGACATGGTCACACTCTGCTCCACCCTTTACAGTAGAACAGGAACATGACACTCCACACACACACACAAACACACACATATGCACACATACAGGTACGTGCACAGGGTTCAGTTTACCTCTCTTTCCCCAAAGCCTCGTGGGAAGAGTGACATCATCCCCTCTCTTTCTTCACAGCTGTCCATCAAAGTAGACAATGAGGTCATAGGGTTAAACCCCTCCCACTAGGAGCAGCCTTTATGACTATGTTGGACAGAGTACCTGCCTATCACATGACACATACCGACAACAGTTTTTACCTAAAGTTTGTATACAAAATGGCTGGAAACAGTCATTTCTCTGAAGCCTCTACCTTGAGTGACTTGGAATGAGTGTGACAGTAGAGTGAGCCGTTACAGAGAGCAGCTGAAAAAATGATTGGAAAGCATGTCAGTTTGAGTCCAGGAGGAACATGATACTCAAACAGTAGCTGTTTCATCTTGGAAGGAATCTCATACCGTACGTCTGAACAACAGTCTGGCAGAAACAGTTTCCTTGGTTTTCTTGCTACTTAAAGCTGACGTTAGCTGATTTACAGTAAAAAGAAATGCAGACTGTCCTCAAAGTGAACTCCCACTGAAAAGGCTTTCTTCACTGTGAACTGAGTGAAAATAACCTCATAGAGCAGAAACAATGTGCGGTACAGTACAGAGATGTTTTTCAGTGTAAATTCATAGAGAGTGTCCTTGAGGAAAGATCTAACTTTTTTTGTAAAAAGTGGAGGAACCTGACTTTGAAGAGTGCTCTGGTTGTATAATTTTTTTCCCCGGTAAAAAACTAGTAGAAAGTGAGTTCCAGCGGAGCCTAATCTGCTGCCTTTGTGACACTAATCAGGGCAGAAGTTCACTTTTTGGCTGCAGACCCCAATGGCTGATAAACCAAGAAAGCCTGCACCATCAAATTGGATTTTCCGAATAAATAAGAACTTAAGGATGATATCAGATTACCTGGCAAAGTGGTTGCTAATATCCCACTCTTAATACAACCGTCCACATATTTTTTGTCTTATTTTCAAAAGTGAGAGAATAAAGTGCAACACACTGAATACAGACATATATATATATACAGACAGAAGAAGCAGTCACGGTGCAGTAGCTGGGATGTTCCAATCAACAAAGCAAATGTAATAAGATTGCTGCTTATTTTAGGAGTTGGCACTGGAAGTTCTGGCAAAGGTATATTCTGATGATCTGACATGCGTCAAGATGCTGCCATTGTGCATTGCCCTTAAGAACTTACAGCAGCACTAAAAAGGTACACTAAGGTTTAGACAAAGCTAAACCAGAAGGGCACTCGGAAAGAGCGCAGACTCCGCCAAGGCCAACAGTCCAGTCTTCTATGCCAGTAGTTTTTCCGTAATCCTTCTGACAGACTAACAAACAAACGGCACCGAAAACATAACCTCCTTGGCGGAGGTAAAAATGTGTGACTGAGTCAGTTTTGGGTAATTTATTTACATTTCATACAAAATGAATTCATTCTATGAGGGTAAAAAACAGAAGTTAACAGATTAGTTTACATCTTTGGGGTTACAGTCCTGTCCACTGACAAGTACTTCTGTACAGTTTATGGTGGCAACTTTTAAAAACTGTAACTTCTGTTCTTAGTAAGATCATTTTAAATCAACATTTTTCTCAAAATATTAATATATTAATAGTTGTGTTTTTGTGTTCCATATTATGTTGCGCAACTCTCAGATGACTGATTATTTGAATGTACTGATAATGACTTCTGTCCTCAGTTTACTTCCTGTTCTCTAATCTGCTGCTGTCTTATTTGTTTTTTAGTGATCTGAACGGAAACAACCTGACAGTCATCAGCAAGACAGACTTCTCTGGTCTCAAACACCTCAGAGTCCTGTAAGTCACAGTCACATTTACTCTTTCAGCTGCATGCAAGTTTATATGTACGTTTATGACTCTCATTCAGAGCGGCATTCACACCAGTTTTACCAAACCGTTGGCAAAATTACATTTTAGATATCACTGTGCAGAACAACTTTAAATGAGTGCAACGTTTTTTTTTAATTCAAGAAGTAATTACTTACCAATATATACAGATACATTTCTGGAAAATAAAGAGCCCTAACCTTCTCTCACAGCTGTCAGGCTCTTGGTTGACAGGGCAACAGCTTGTCTGTATTGAGCAGAGATTCTTTCCCACATTCCTTTGCTAGTTTTAAGTCTGGTAGGGATGTGGGAATCATGGCTGTAGTGCCATCAAAAAGCCAGAGGGAACAGAAAGATGCTTTAGCTCAGCAGTGACACATGAGCCACCCAGAGGTGCTTGTGCGGTGTCAGTGTCAGTCAAATTTACAACAGGGAGGGGTTTATCTGCGACCTTTTGACCTGGAAACACAGGGCCCTCTGGGAGAGGCTGCACTGATGGTGGTTTCCTGTATTAACCTGAGAACTGGGACTGTGCTGAGTGTCAGTGATGGACGTGAGGTATGAAAAGGATGACATGCCAGGAGCTAATGACATCTCCGGAGGCCTGCTCAAAACAGATTAGCAGCCTGCTGGGAGCCCGGGGCTCGTTGCTGTCAGGAGGGGATTGAGTGTTACACCAGTGGTTTATGATGTGGGAGTCTGTGGAGTGTATTTGTCAAATCTACAGATCCCAGCAGCAACTGGGGGAGAAAAAAATGTGTGTTGAGGCTTTGTTTTTTCAACTTGATTAATGAGAGGGTGATGGATGTTACATGTTGTCTTTTGTTATGGTTTGTGCAGAGCCTCGGTTTAATTATTTTGTGTGCAGAATGTCAAAATCCATGCAATTTGCTTATAAGGGCTCCACAAAATAATGAAGTGCTCTCTCTTGTGCTTTTTTTAAATTTATCAAATGGCAAATTGATGCCACCCTCTTGCCATAATTAGTTTACAGTAATTTACTCAATGCACTGATGTTTGTTGCTAATATATACTGATATTTTACTAAGGATAAAGACTATATGCTTGAGTAATGTTTTTGATGTGCTCTAATGGCAAAATATTTATTAAACAAGCTTTTTATTTTAGGAAAATAAAGCTATTAGGACAATTTGTTGCAAGTCTCTGAATCGATAGTGATCAAATGGCATGCTCAATGTGTGTTTTAATGTTTTTAATTAATTTTTTTGCTGCAGTCATCTGATGGAAAACCAGATCAGTAACGTTGAGAGAGGAGCTTTTGATGAATTGAAGGAGCTGGAGAGACTGTGAGAGCACACACAGACACATTCACGCGCACTGTATATACATGCATATAGAATGAAGGAGACATTTCCACCAACTGTACCATTTACATCACACATTTTTTTAATCCAACATGTTTTTGTTTCTGTCCATCCAGCCGTCTCAACAAGAACCGTCTCAGCCAACTTCCAGAGCTGCTGTTTCAGAAGAATGAAGCCCTGTCTCGACTGTGAGTACAGTCTCCAAAAGCTCTACATACTTTCTATCCTTTACTCTCCCCTATTCTAAATCTAATCTAAGATTAGAGTTTGTATTTGGGCCCCACGAGTCCACAGTCTGGGCCGGTTGTTGTTGATGAATCACACGGTGTGTGGTGTTACGGGATTCTGGTCATTTGCCTTCTGATCAAGTCGCTGCATGTCCTTGCCATTATTTATTATATTATTTATATGAAATCATTTTAAATGTGTTTGATTTTTACAACTGATTTAAGAAATGACAATAAAATGGAAAAACATGCAGCATGTCTTGACTGAGAGAGTTACTATGTTATTATCCATATTTCAGTGTAGAACCACAGCTTAGCTGAAGTTCACGTAGAGTTTACAGTCCTTATTACTCACTTGTCTCTCCATACACCATTTCACCAAATTTGGCTTTGTCATCTGTTTCTGTGCTTTTTCTGTGCAAACTGCAGCCTACAATTTAGGTTATTGAATTTAGGAGTTCTATATTATGCCCCTCAAAGCCTAAACTATGATTGTTCTGCCTTTGTGATGAGTCTTACGTGTATGTATGTTGTGTGAGTGGATTGGAGGAGGGCATTTTATTTAGGGAGAATGGTTAGTTACTGTAGTCATGTATTTTTGTGTTTTTTTCTGTGTTGTGTTTGCATCTCTGACCAAATGAATTTTGTTTGTTGGAAAATGAAGCTAAATTTACTTAGATTTATCCTATAACCGAAACTCCCTACACCCTTCACTTCACTCCGAACTACACTCTGAACTCTCTGATACCACAGTACAATAATCCTACACCCTACAGTATACCCACCGCACATACCCTGACATTATACCATAATACATTTGCACTGCATATTAGCTAATATATAGATATTTTGAATTACTGATACATAATAAACCACATATACAGAAGAGTAACAGAGACATTTTCTGCTGCTTCACTTGCTATCGGATCAGAAATTGACCCATTTTTCTCACCTAGAACACTGCAAATAGTGTCTCTTCGGACAGCAGAAGCACTACAAATGACTTACAGAGTCCCACAGGAGCAGCAGGCACTGTCGAGCTTTAATTTGACAACTGAACACACACGCGCACACACACACACACACACACACACACACACACACACACAAAGAGCTTTTTTTCTTGTTTGATAACTGAAAACTTGGACGCAGTTGGTTACTATGCGGCTAAATGTGTCACACACACACACACACACACACACTGCTCTGAAGTCTTTGTTATAAATGTGTGTTTGTTGTGTAGGATGGGGAAAGTATCTGCTACTGCCTGGAGACGCCTGGATACACACATACAAACACTGCTGGAGAGAGAGAAAGAAAAGCAAACACAACAGAGCTACTTAATTAAGTTTTCTCAATGATTGATCCATTTATGACAGTGATGTGTTTTTGTACGTGTGTGTGTGTGTGTGTGTGTTTATGTGTGATGGATTTAGGGGTTGACACAGAAAATGTGCAGATGCAAAGAGACTTACTTTGCCTCTGAGCACAGAGGGAGAGGGAGTAAAGTGGATAACAGCCATGAAAAATACAACTAATTACAGAAGGAAGGTGACGATGAACAGGTGGACATGTGTGTGTGTGTGTGTGTGTGTGTGTGTGTGTGTGTGTGTGTGAGAATGCGTGTGATTGTATGTGTGCGAGGAAGAGAGACAAAGAGAAAGTATGAGAGTGATGGTAAAGGAAAGGAAAGTGTGTGTGTTGGTCTGTTTGTGGATGTGTGTGTTTGTCCTGATTATTTGCCTTTTGCCTTTTTGGCAATTTCACACTCTGGCTCCCATCAGGGAATGCCGAGATAGACTTGGCATGTTCGATCAATCAGCACACACACACATACACAAAAAGCGGCGCACACATAGTGCAGAGCCATTAGCACTTCCTCCAGCAGGAGTGATTTCTTTTCCTCCTGCTGTGTTGATGGACTCTATAAAGCCCGATGTCCCTCAGAAAAACACACACACACACACACACACACACACACACACACACACACACTGGGCTGCTTTTTGTTTGTGTGCATTTTTCTCTCTTTGGCCAAATGACCTTCTGTACTTCAGTCACTCTTCAACTGCATTCCTTATTCCACATATCCATCTCTCCTCCTCCCTCAAATTCTTTCTTTTGTTCCCTTTTGATATTCAAGGCTTGTGGTTCGGGGTTTTTACAGATATTTTTGTGCAATGCAAATTTCGTCATCTGCCCATGTCCGCGGACCCCTGTGTGGACGTCCACATGCAGCCCTGTACGCAATACAAGCGCGCCAACTTTACAAACTGTAAAGTAAGATGCTGATTGTGCAATGGTGATGATGCCCTTTAAAGTAATGAAGTTAAACTAAAGTGTTTGTCCTGGACTTTTGTTATTAAAAAAAAAATAAATAAATCTCCACTCTCTTTAAAATTTGAAACAAAAATGATTTATGTCGGCAAAGCAATGTATACAAATCAAGTACGCAAATTTTTTAGCATATACTCTAATTTTAGCACATACACATACATCCAAAACAGAACAAAACAAGTTCCATAACCATAATCCCAACCAACCATAACACAAAAGAAAACCTATTATTTAAAATTCAAAACAAACTGTTAAATTATTGATATATCATTATATATTTTGAATTAAATAGTTAACCCTGCTCATACTTTATCATCTTAAGTAGTAGAACATTTGGGAGTCATTTTCCTCTTACGTGTACTAATTGTTCTGATGTTCTTGTCCAGGGTGAATTGGAAAAAGTGAGAACTTCAGAGTAAGTTTCAATTCTTCAATCAGCTACATTAGTCAGCCAACAGAGCATATGTTTGTCACATTACACTCCTTATCCAGTGAAGCCCAAATTGCCCTAACCTCCCACATTTCTTTGCCTCTTCTTTACCACTTTTACTTTTTTGATTAATTAAGAAGTGTTCCTTTGGTTATTAAAAAAAGAATTCACATCATTTTGGATATTCATATAACATCCATGACATGGACCCCCATTTAAAAAGCACAAAAATCCAAACACAGACCTCACCCCAAACGAACCCATGTCTGAATGGACCCTTGAGGAAAAGGGACCCTCAAATAACCAACCAGTTTATCTATAACCCATTGGTAGCTCCTGCATCTGTGACCTGATCCAACTCTGAACCAGTTGGCAAAACCTCTGATTAAAACAAATTGATTCTTAACTGGGACATTCCACACTTTTATCACCCAGTCCACCTCAGCTGTGTAGGAGTCTGAATGCTGCAGTATTCTTCCTCTGTGAGCATTTGATGGAGGTCTTCAAGTTTAGCAATTAACTCAAACATGCACAGTGTGGTCACATTTTAAAGCCACAACACTATAAAGCTTCATCTGTGGGAACTGTTTAGAAGTGATACCAGAAAGACATTTAGGTTTGGATTTCGCAAAATGGTGCAGCTACAGTTGAACATATGATTTCATGTCAAATTTCATCATAAATTCATTGCTCAGCAGGTTGTCATATCAACACCTGTTCAATGTTAGGAAGCTTCCTGCGGTTGTTTTCTGTCAGATGAATCCTCATGATCACAGCTTTCTCCTCAGTATTTGCTTGATTGATGCACTCTCTTTACCTTTCCTCTATACCTCTGTCTTGTTGCTTCATCCCCTTCCTTTTCTTGGTTTCGTAGACTCTCATGCCTGTCTCCCTCTCTCCCTCTCTCTCCAGTCTTTTGTTGGCTCTGTGTGGTTGTGTGAAGGGTTTGCTCCACACCCAGTAACAGTCTTTTGTGTGTTTTGATGATCCCCAGAGGCTGCCTGAATGTGTGTGTATGTGTGTTCGTGTACCAGGGTGCCCCCTATCAGCACCTCCCTTTAGCCCAGGGGAACCCAAGAATTATGGGAGTATAGCTAGATGTCACACACACACACACACACACACACTCACCTTGACCTGGAGGTGAACTGTGTGGTTAGCCAGTCGAAACAGAGCTTCAGCAGGTGTGCTTTTGACTGTGGATTGATGAGATTTACTCCTTCAGACAAACAACTTGGCACACTAGTGCTACTTCCTGTCAACTCTGGGCTTCATAAGGAGTAAACACTGCAATAATCTAAAAATATATACAGTAAAAGGAAACAGCAACATGAAGCTGGAAAAACAGCGCACCATGAAAAGCCCTGATCAAACATGTTGATGTTTCTGAGTGAAGTCTGCACAGATCTGAATCTGATCCTGTTTGAGGTTGCTTAAAGATGCCATGTGGCATTTTTGACCACTAGTAGCGCTATGGAGCAATGCTTTTATGAGCGGGTTGCCGTTTTGTTATTCACCAGAAATGCGCAAGAAAAACGGGCAGGAAAGAAGCAGACTGCAAGCTAGCAAGCATGGGTATATTTTAAATAATTCAGGATTCAAAATATTTAAAAAATCGGCGAATGTTCTATGTGTAAGAAAATGCAGTTGGTTAGAATTAAAAAGTCAATCAACGTTGTTCTCCTACCTATCTTTTTCTGCCTATCAGAAAATTGCCCCGTGTAGACTTGAAAGGTGCAAAAGAACAGTCGCTGTGGTTGGTTGAATTAATGGTGTGTTAGATTGGATATATTCTACACATCTGTTGTCCATCCATGTGCTCCATATGTTCTAAACATTCAATTTCTACAAAATGATGGCTAAATACACAGCTTCTGTTTTTAGTTTGCATGGCTAGCTGTTTGTTGCTGGTGTCAAATTAAAGCAAACAAATCAACAAACTGTGACAAATGGAAGCAGTGTATTTAACCATATTTTGGTTTTTAAAAAATGAGTTTGTACACGTGTATAAGATGTTACGAGGCCAGTACACTCCATCAGAAGTGCTTGTTGGATGGTCGAATCACTTCGGAAACCCCCTCCCTCCAAGGTTTTCCTTTGTCGTATTGGGGCGGGCTGTGTTCGACCACTTCTTTAACTTTCTGAAAACCGACAATCCGACACACACCCACTTCACACCATGAACGGCCAGGTGTGTGGATTGAGAAAGGAGCCGGGGTTTGAACTTCTCATTCTTTACACAACTATTTCTGTTACTCTCCATGTGAACCACCAAGAGCAACACTATGAATACCCATTATCCCCATTTTCTGAACAATAGCGCGTCGCCCCCTCTCTTTAACAGCTGGCTTTTCACTCTGCCTTCAAGCGTGGCTGTTCGGATCAGGTAAATACTTTTGATTTCTGACGTGTTCAGACAACACGTCGTACGGTTCTGATAGATTATACCGTGGCCCTTACAGTGCACTTGGCACTTATGGCAGTGATTGAAAATGTTAAGATGAAGTGAATAAAGTACAAAAAAAATATGAGACATGAGTTTGAGTGAAGTCAGAGCAGTCAAAAGCAAAAAGATGTATGCAAAAAAATAAAATATACTAGGAAATTAAAAGTGTGTGTGCATGATTTAATATGTGTCTTTTCGTGTGTGTCCTTGTGATTACAGTAACTTTCCTTTCAGACGCTTGGAGAGGTTCTCTCATTAGGCAGAAAGGCAGAGCTGTCCTCATTAGCGCAGTGGATTGGCATCTGAGTGTGGCTAATTAACAGTGTGAAGCTGACAGAGGTGGTGATGGCAGCTGCTGGGCTGCGGCTGTTCAGAGGCTAACCGGAATGTGACCTCGCCGTTTACCCGACTAATTTACCGAGAGAGAGAGAGGAAGAGCTCGCTGGAGTGATATGCCTGTGTCTGTGTGTGTGTCTGAGTGTGTGTGATAATTGCTTGTATTTGCATTTGTACAGTATACTTGTCTGTTTTTGTGTGTGTGTGTGCTTGCATTTATACTAATTACACAGATTTGCATCTATACAGCAATAGTGCGTTGTGTTTTTGTGTGTGATTGGATGACATAATTATTTATTGGTGTGTCTGCAGTATGAGAGAGTGAGAGAGAGAAAGTGTGTGTCTGCACATGCATTAATTAATTTTGTGTTTGCCTGTGCGATAATTTTGCATTTATGCAGTTTTCCTCTGTCCGCTGTGTCTGCTGCCTCGCTGTGTTGTGCGATAATTGGATGTGTGTGGATCTTTACAATCTGTGTGTCTGCCTGCATTTTCTTCCCAGTGTTTGTGTGCACCCTATGGTTATACCTGAAGAAGAATTTTGAAGCACAGGCACTAATTTGAATGTTTAAATTAGTTAATTTAGTGGGAAAAATAGACACCACAGATACTATTCTAATGTTAAAGTGAGTCTATAACTTTTAAATTAAGAAATAGCACATTATTCTCATACAAATGAAAAGTTACATGTATAAGCACATTTGAAAGCCCCTTGAGGCAAATACAAGATTTGTGATATTAGCCTATATAAATAAAATTGACTTGACTTAACATAAGGAGTGACATGCACCCTGCATCACAACCTGCATTTTCTTACATGTACGATGTAGGAGGTTTGTGGTGTTTATAAAAGCAGCAGCAGAAGTAAAATGTTGATTTGTCTCTGGCTTTGGGACAGGGCCCAGTCTTCATATTGTGCCCTTTTAGTCTACATAGTTTTGCACACCTTATTTTTTGCTTCTATATGTTTTTCTAAAACCTGATATATCTTATTCTTCTGTGCCATAGAGCTCCATTGTTGTCCAAAAACCTTTAAGCACACATCAATGAGCCACACTGTTGCACTGGGTGGCATGTTCATAGTAATGAACATGCCACCCAGTTTACTATAGTTTACTTTGACTCAATCCCACATACACCGTCCTGCTGCTGGAAATACAAGTCTGTGGCTGAAAATAGTGCCCAACACTCCTGTTTGAGTAATGTTTGCTAAAATTAAAATTAAACAATTTAGTCTTTTTTATATATCTATATATCTGTGACTTGTTTTTAAAGATTTAGGTCTTCAGTAGGAACCAATCGGCTTGGTTTGTTGATGATAATAAAAATACAGATTATCTCCAGCTTTATCCTTTAATCAGACAATAGCAATTAATTTGGCCTTTTGTCAAGTTAGTCATGGAATTAATGTTAATTAGTTACAGCCGCTGTAGTGTAATCTACTGCTGCTTGTCAGTTTAACCAGTGAAAGTGATGTTCAGCACCCTAAAATGTTTTGTATATTTCTCTTAGTTGAAAAAGGACAGAAAGTGAAACGTCACTCATGTACAATGTTAGCTGCAATAGGGAGTTGTAATTTTTATTAGTTCATGAATAATTATCAGGTGTCAGAGTCACTTGCGGTTGTGGAAATAATTTTATAAATCTTTTTTCGTGCTCGCCCACTCTAATTTTCACTCAAATATAGGCCCACTGTAGATAACGGTGCTCCGATCGATCGGCCACCAATCATAATCACCGATATTCGTTGTAAAAAGTTTGATCTGTGGTCTCTATAAAGGCCCACAGTGGATATTTTACAAGCATGGTCCAGGTAAAGCAACAGTGAACAGTGAGAACACCTGCAGATGTCATTCGCTGCCGCGTTGGTTTCGATCGTTACGATAGGCTACGTCATTAACAACAAGCCTTCTCCACACGTGGCCTACCTGCTGCTGTGAAAACGGAATCTCGGGTGAAAAAATCCAAAATAACCAAGCATAGGCTGCTGTAAATTGTGTCTCTAAGAGAGACAGTGGAATATGTTGCACATGTTGCCTGCCAATAAATTAACAGTTATCAATTCATGATACTTTCTCATCTCTTAATTTGAATACTATATATACTATATATATACTATATATATAATGTTGTTAAGAATACTTAAATAAATAAATAATGCTACACAATTAATAGAAGGCTTCATATAGACTCCGTGATCAGTGATCAGTATCGGCCGATACTGCTTTCAGTGATCAGTGATCGGCCCCAAAAGTCCTGATCGGAGCACCCTGAAAGGTGAGGTATGTGATTCTGGAGAAATCCAATACTATGACAAATACCATGATATAGAGCGAACAATGATGCAGCAAGTAATGTAGCTAAAGTTAGCAGGGTTGTGGGTTAGCAAACTGTCGCTACAGCTGCTGCTCAGAATCAGAATCAGAAATACTTTATTGATCCCCGTAGGGAAACTCTTTGTTACAGCAGCTCGCCTTTACTTCAGTGCACACAGGAGAAGTACTAGAAAACAATATGATACACTATAAACACTATAAAACAGGCCAGCTAGTGGCCCGTGAGGAGATATTTGCTGAAATTTATATTTGCAAAAAGGCTAAAAAGTTGGAGTTGGAGATCATTTTCTATGGGTTTGTCACTGTGAGCAATCCCTTTACAACACTCCAAGCCATATGACTCAGTGTTCATATTAACAATATTGATTTTGATTTTGAAGTGGAATTATTATGTTTACTTTATTCCTAATAGTGCTTCCCATGCTAAAACTTAACATATAAAACACACTCGTACAAGGCGCTATGGATGAAAAGTGTCCAGCCGACAGCATATATGCCTGCGTGTGTTCAGTCCATTTGCACATGTATGCATTTCTATATTTACATTATCTACAGGGCTCCAATCCGTCATCGCAGAACACACAGGACCAGGATTTTCCCAGAATTTGAGTTTCCTTAAAGCTGGGACTGTGGGACGCTCCCTGCTGTTTGTGGTAACAGCTTCACATTGGATAACAGGATCTGTGGCGAGGACAGACACCATCACTCCCTTTACAAAAACCTCCTCAGCTGTTATTCTTTAGCCCAGAGTCTGTGTCTGTGTGTGTGTTTGTGGGAGGTCAGGTCAGGAACAGTGATTTCTCCTGTAATGTCTGTCCAAAGTAAAGCCAACACAGTGCGAGCAGAGGGAAAAGCATGGGAAAAAACACACACGACTGTTCAAACAGCCAATCACTAATCTTAGATTGGCACTAAGACAAACATTAGTGAGAGACGGCGGACAATCACGTTCAACTCTCACATATCTGTCTCCGTTGTTTCATTTTCATTCTCTCTCTCTCCCGCTTGGGTCTTTTTGTCCTTCTTTCCCTCATCCTCATCCTCTTCTTTCTCCTCCTCCTTGTTGTTTTCTTTTCCCCCATCACCTCTCCCTTTTCCACCAGTGGGGTTTTTCAATTAAGTGCTGTGCTCCCCTGCGGATGGAGGGAGGGAAGAGAAATAAAGCAGGGAAGGAAAGAGGTGAGTGATGAAGGAAAGAAGCAAGGGCAGAGGAAAAGGAGGTAGAAAAAGATTTAACGAAGACCGATGTCTTGATGGAGGGTTGATAAATTGATAAGAAGAGGGATTAGGGAGAGGTGAAAGCAAAGAGAGTGAAGAAAGGGTGGAATGAAGGAAAGAACAGCGGGAAGTAGAGATGGAGGTGACAAGAAGAACAAGAAACAGGGCCTTCTCCATGAGAGAAGAGAGAGGCGTAAAGGAAGGATTCACTCTGGAGTAGAAATATTGGGAGGATAGAAAAGACGTGAAGTAACAATGAAGATAAGGATTAGAAAGGATGGACGTGGGGATAAAGAGAGAGGGCATTAAATGGAGAACGGAAAGAATTATGAGGAGAAAGCGGAACATACAAGAGATGAAAACGAAGGATAGGAGGAGAAGAATTCAAAGGTAAGGAGGAGGAGTGTCTAAAGAACGTCCTCTTTCCTGTTTTTAAAGAAACATTATGGTTTCACACACGTACACAAAGTAATAGTCTGTTACACGCCCCAAATAGCAACTATTTAAATTGCTACGTAAAGGTCTTGTGCACTAAGTCTGCGTTTTTCGTCTTTAGATTTTGGTCCTTATTAAAAAACAAAATTGTTTAAAACTGAAACTGTCATCTGTCTGAAATGGTTTCAGAACTTAATACATTTTTCTTTACTTGTCTTCTTTCTTTATTTGGGCTTCTGACAAAAGATCCAAAAGAGCTGCACTCTGTCTGAACAAAGTTCACGTGTTGTAATGTTTCCTCACAGTGACGTGCAGTGTGGCTGTGTGTGTCATACCGCTAGCTGCTGTTCGAAATTGTAATTGGTTGGATCCTTTTTATGCAGAACCTCCACCATTAGAATCAAATTGGGCTCCAGACATCAGGAAGTAGATCTTCAAGTGATTATACAGCTCCAGTAACAACTTGTGAATAATCCATTCTCTTAAAACTTAACTTTTCTCATCAGGTGTGCATCATCACTACATGAGTGTAGTGATTCGGACGTGGTGTGGAAACGTCTTTATTGAACATAACTGCACCAGTTAAACTGAGAGCTTTCTTACCACCGCACACAGAAGTATTGCTTAAAAATCATAAACTAGTTTGCTTATTTTGTAAAGTTAGATGTTTATTCATCTTTGAAGTCATCGTCCTTGTTGCGACTGGTAGTTTGCAGGTTGATTTTTCTTGATACATCCATCTATCTTCAGGTTGTAAAATACAAATATAAACAAAAAATAGGAAATTTAAGTTTGAAAAGTAGTAAGTGAAAATATAGAAAATGTGAAAGGAAAACGTATAATGTGATAAGTTACTTGTGACCAGAAAAATGTATTAAATTAGTGCTTTAAAGCATTACAGTAACATGCCACCCTCCATACTGACATACATATGAGAGTGAAATGCCTTTTTATCATTGCACACTTCTTTTATTTTACATAAAGCAAGGATAAAACTGAAGCGAGAGAGAGAAAGCGAGAGAGGCGGAGAAGACATTTACAGTATTTATTTTCTCCCGAGCTGGCGTTTGGCTGGAGTTTGGCTTGTCACCATGGTTACAGCCTTCTTCGTGCCATCAGGTCGTGAACCTTTTCAGTTCAGTGGGCGTGGGTCATGTACGTTTACTCAGTGTCTTCGTGTTTGTGTCCATTAATTGGAACATGTGTGTTTGTCACGCATATGTTCCAAAGTGTGTGTGTGTGTGTTGTGGCGTGTTTGTGGCATAATATGCTCGGATTGTGTTGAATTAAGGGGCAGCCATGTTTCTCTGGATGTTGTGTGAGGCTAATATTTAGCATGTGTGTGTGGTGTGTTTGCGTGTTCATGCTGACTGTGTGTGTGTGTGTGTGTCTTTTGTCCCTTCGTGCTGTGTTTTGTCTGTCTGAGCTATCTGCCTGCAGCTCTGTGGCTGACACAAAGACAGCAGGGAAATGAGAAAAATGAATGTTTGTGGGCTTCAGAAGTAAAACAAGATTTTCTCTCACCCTATTCTTCTATTTTCCTTTTTTTTATGGCATCTGCTGTTCTTTAAACTTTTAAACTTGTCTCCCTAAATTCCCATGTTTGACATTGTATTTCATATTCTGGATCTGCTTGCTCCAGTGTTTCATCAAAGCTTCGTAATATTCACTTTGACTGAAATATTTTAGACCCAAAAAAACATCCATCATCAAACGAAAATATTCTAGAGAGGAAGATGTTTATGCTGTGTGTGTTTGTGTGTGTCAGGTTGGGAGGGTGGGGGTGGGGGGGGGGGTGGGGGTACCAGACTATGACAATGAAATATTAACTATGTTGTTGCTCTGACTCTGTCTGCTGACCTGCCTGGATGGGGGTCAAACAAGACAGTTTGTGTTTGAGTGTGTGAGTAAGAAAGTGGTAAAACATTACAGCCAGTAGTCTTCTTGGTGGTGTGTTAACTTTCAGCTTCATCAGCTGATACTGTTTGGGTTTTTTTTTTGCCTCCATTTATACTGACACTGACTTTATTTAACGTGGATCGGTCATGTCTGACTGGTACCCGATCTGATCTACAGTCAGTATCAGCACCGATACCGATCCGGTGTGTTGAATCTCTAACTTGTACAGTTTAGTTACATCAGTAACAGTTTAGCTAGCTAAAAACTATCAATCAACTGACATAAACACATGAATGACCATTGACTTCATGGGCTCTCACTCACACGGCTCCCTCACGCATACAGTTCATTTAATAACAATAATAATTACAGTAATACGCTTTATTTATTCAGCACTTTTCAAAACAGAGTTACAAATTGCTTTTACATGAGAAAATCTAAACAATAATGTTAAACACTACGACACCTCGTTACTTCTTCTGTACGACCGTATGTGTTGAAATCTCTGGAGCTGCTTTCTTCCTGCTGCTTTCTAAGTGACAGGATAAATGGAGGATAATTTCAGCGTAATTTCCGTGTAACATTAGCTACCATTATCCCAGCAGTAAAGACCCTGTAGAGAGGCTACGTCCACAGAGCGCTTTCTGACGTAGAGACACTTGGGGAGGAGTAAAGTTTGCAGATGAATCTTGTCGAGACAGATGTATTTACTCCTTTTCAACATTCTCGCTAGAATGCCTTTGACCTTTTGAAGTGGTTTGAGCAATCAGATTGTAATGCGTCTTTAGTGCTTCTTGGTTCGCATTTACAGTAGACTTGGCTTTTTCCGATATTGGATAGCTATCCAATCTGCCCAAGAAGCATGAAGTGCAAAGACAGATTTAAATGGGCTGTAACTTTGGGTTGTGACGGGACATTTCTCTCTGTTGCTGCCAGACTTCTTTCTGTTAATCAGAAGATAAACTTAAAAGCTGTTAATATCAACAGCAACTGAATATAAAAAAACAAAACAAAACAAGAAAGAGCAGGAAAGATCACAAACTGGATACAAGTAAAAGTATCAGCGACCGAGAACAACCAGATGTGTGCATTAAGAGAAATACCATCATAGTTGGAATGCCTCTTTGACCAGTCACATTGCTTGACTGAAACTAACCTGGGTTTGACCCGCAGTTGGGAGAGATGGATGGACGGAGAGGTGACGAGTGGAAGACGAGCAGGGAATGAGTGGGAAAGTTTACCTTTCTCACCCTCCGCTGTGAGCAAGGAGGGAGGGATGGAGGGAGGAGGAGGATATTGAAACGACAGGAGAGACGGCGGAACAATGAGAGGATGAAGAGGAACGACAACGGACACAACAGAGCGGCCCGTAAAATGAATAGCGGAGATAGCAGGAGAGAGAGAGAACAAATATAATGAGACTACCTACTGTCCACACACACGCGCTCACACACACACACACACACGCACACACACACGTCCGGCTGTGACCAGTCTGTGTTTCCCTCCAGTAAACATCATATCCAGCCTCCTGGTGTCCTGGCAACAGATATCTTGACAACCTGATGGGAAAGCATCTTTAATATTGGTGTGTGTGTGTGTGTGTGTGTGTGTGTGTGTGTGTGAGGACATGAGAGAGAGAACTGTCTTATGATACCCCTATACATGTGTGCTGTGGAGGTGGATGCATGTAAAGCATTTATATGAGTGTAAATTAAAAGTATACATTACTGATTAATCATTAATAATCATAATCATAATCATAATAGTTGAAATATATAAATCCATCAGAGCTACCAGAGTGTGCAGCTACACAAACGGGCACCTTATCACCTGGTTTGTGTGTGTCTTTTTTTCCCCCCACATTGTCTTACTTTGCCGTATTTCAGTTTTACTTTGGAAGGGAAATTACAGTACACTTACTCAGCTTATGCTCAAAGGAAAATTCTGGTGATGTTGCATATTTACATGTAAAGTACCTTTATCCTTGTGCATTTCCCAAAGTTGTTTATTATGGAGTTCCCCGGCTTCCCACGTATTAATGTCAAGTTGTTAATGGACGTGATGCGATGCGTGTTATTGTTATTGTGGGCTTGTTAGAGCCAATTAGGTCAGATGGCAGTGGTTCACGAGGTGATGCAAAATGACATGCTTTATCACTGTATGAAGCCTCAGAGAGCTCAAAACCTAAAGGGACACCAAGGAAGTTTAATATATGAATGGACACAGGTTTAGCTCACAGTTTAAGCTCTGCTTGGCCTTTTCTCTGCTTTGTCTAATTATCCCGATATTGTCAGCTTGACAGTACGATTTCCCTGTGGGTGCTCACAATCCCCCATGGGTGCCTGAGCTCCCGAGCACCCACAGAATCAGCGCCCATGAGTGCCTTCACAAACATCTGCAGAAATACAAGAATACACTTTATGAAATAAAGTAATAACGAAGGCAGTTCATTTGACGTGTGATGCTGTTGTTTAGACTTTCTACTGAAATGGTCGCAACGGCCGGCTGTCAGCCAAACAGACTGCTTTTATTTGTCAAGCTGGCTAATTTTTATGTGTGAACATTTATCTCTGCTACAATCACACAGATTTATTCTCCCTGCTGCCACCATGAGGGAAATTTGATATTTTGGATGAAATAACTTCATAGAGTAACGTCTATGTCTTTATTGTGTTGTCATCTCTTAAATGTTAACTAACCATTTCCCCGAGGAGAAAACCACTTGTATTAACACTGACTTTCTGAGACTTGATGGGTAATCCATCACAGTTAACATCTTATTTTACTTTTTCCAAAGCTACTGTATGTTCTTGTTCCACTAACCTGCTGATTCAGATTAAAACTGAAACTTTGAAAGCACGTTCTGAAAACCTTCCAGCCGTGTTTCCTGAAAAGACCGGGGTTCAAACTTTGAAACCACACACCGTCGTGTTGGCAGTAGTGTTTGTTGAGCTCAGTTTTTTTCTTTAATTGTATTGCAGATAAATAAATCATTTGTGACAAACAGAACTAAAATCCATTAACAGCACTGGTTTATTGCCGCTCATATCCATGAGTGGATATAAAGCTCACTGGGAGTAAAGGGAGAGGGACAGACAGACAAAAATAAGAGGTTAGTTTGATTCACTGGCCTTGAGCCCTCTCTGAAATGAAGCAGAAAAACTGTATGTACAACTGGACTTCATCTCTTTTCTTCTGTCTCTTTCTACCAAGCCTCCATTTTTCTCTCTGTCTCTGTCGCCATAACAATCCCTCTCTTCTGCTCCAACTCTTCTCATAATCTGGTCGATGGCTTATTTCTTCTCTCTCTCTTTCTGACTCTTATAATGTGCCTTACGTTTTCTCCTTCCCACCCATTTTTACTTCTCTTTATTTGCTAGTTTCCCTTTCTTTCCATCTTTTAATTCTACTCATCTCTAAAACCATACACTTTCACTGCTCATCTCATGAGTGTTGAGTGGTCAGAGTGTTTCCAGGCCAGGTGGGATATATAATCCGTTCTCTGTGTTCTGGGTCTGCTCTGGGGTCTCCCAATTGGTCGGGCACTGGGAGGAGTCTTGGTCCTGTACCACCTCACACACGTTCACTGTGTCTATCCATCAACTTGTCCTCCTTCTGTTCTGTCACTCTGTATATCCCTCATCACCTCCTTCACTGGTTGTTTCATGTCTCAGACACTGCTGAGCTTTATGCTTCAACAACACAGTGATACCTTTGCTTTTATCACAGACCTCAGACAGTGTCAAGTTTAGTTTAGTTTACTTTAGTTTTGTTTTGTCGGGCTGATGTATTTTATTTCAAGCTGTCGTGCTGCTATTAACCACTGACCTCTCTGTGATACTTCCTCTGGTTTGGCCACACATAGGAGACCTCTGGTTTACCGCTGAACCTTTGACAGAAACAGAGCTGTAACTAACAGAAACCTGAGTGCACAGACTGGCTATAGAGACAGACTGACGCATGCTGTCTATACTCATGGTAGCCACCTTAAAAGACTGTGATGCTCAATACAAACAGAAAATAAAATTGTTGGGTGGATCAAAAATGGAGAGAAACTTGCTATTCCTGGATCCCTCAAAATGAAACATGTTGCACAACTCTTCTCTAATATACTATGCTTTATTCCCCAAAGTAGATCTTGTATGACCCTAAACATCAGCGTGTTGTATGACAAGGGTCACCAGCTTCTTAGATCTTTACCACAAGTGGGGCAAATAAAGTAAAGTTTGTTCTGAGGGTGGCGCCAGAAGAAAGGCCATAACCTTCCCTAAATCAAAGGGTTTATCCTCTGTACGGTGGCCATTTAAGGACATCTCAGCTTGTTAGGCTCAGCTCTACAGTGTCAGTCTTGACTCAACTTTTAATAGCTGTACTTAGGCTCAGCTGTGCTTTAAGCTGAATGCTAACATTACCAAGCTAACGTAGAAAAGGTTTCAGTCGTAGTCATCTGGACACTGTTTTCAGAATCCAGACGTTTCGGCTCCCATCCGGAAGTCATTCTCAGTTACCAAGCTAACATACTGTACTTACAGTTAGTATGTTAATATCCAAATTAATGACTGTGGGATGTTAACACGCTGATGTTTAGCATGTTATCATGTGCCATTTAGCATATCAGCACCATCCTCCAGCCAAACTTGACATTTTTGTCTGGTAAGGCTCTAAAAATATCAAAATGACTGGTGTTGTGTCCAACAGCATTGTATTGTGGAGTGAAGTGTAGTATAGTGTTAATAAATGCAATAACAGCATTTCCAAAAGTACGATATCATCGCATCACCCATCGATAGTAACGCAATATCTTTTGCAATGGAAACAGACAGATGCTACTTTACTGGTTTGCTAGTTTCTTGAGAAAACCGTAATTCTCAATAAAAAACTAAAGGCTCGGATTCAGTGTTACATTCTGTTGTGTGAATTTAATCTGCTTTCACAAAGAGGTTGTTTCGAGGCTGTATGTGAAACAGTACATATATTATATCAGCAGTGTAGGTCTCAGTAAGTGGGTGTTTCCTCTGCTGCCAGGCTTTCTGGTTTGACCCAGACGTTAATGGAGTGTGTCTGAGGTCCTCCAGGGCAGCCCGAGATGATGTACATCCTCTTCTGTGGTCTATCTGACACACACACACACACACACACACACACACACACACACACACACACACACACACACACACACACACACACAATTTTATCGCTATAGTTTAGCTTTTATCAGTTTGGTTCTGTTGTTGTTGTTGTCATTCATCTGTCCTTTCCAACACAGTTTATTTGTAGCGTTGTATCTCTCTCCACTCTTCCTCCTTTTTGTCTGAAGTTAAGCCGGTCTGTTGTAGCACGTGTGACCCTCTCTGGTCTCTGTAGCAATCTGGTTGCTGCATGTCCCCCAGATTCCTCCGGGCTGGAGGGAAGAACTACATTAAGATAAAGAGGAACCAGTGTTTAGATTGGTATGAAACCAGCTGGTAATGGTGCGGATCAGCCTGAAAGTTGCTAGACTGATAGCAGGTGAAGGCTGCAGGATGCCCCAGTGTTTTACCAGCACAGAGGCCGGAAACACTACTTGATATTAAGATCTAAAACTTCCCAATGTTGTAAATTCATATGCTTTTTAAATCTTTTGTCTGAAGTTTCTTTGTCAGACTATTTTTAAATGTTTATTTTCCTTTTCCTATAAATGTATCTGATTCCCAGTAAGTCATCTGGCTTCAACAGATGGAGAAGATATGGAGGCTTTCTTATATTCAGTGTGTTTTAATGGCATTAGCAATACAACAACACAATATTGCCAAAGCATCATTGAATAATCAGATTACTGGGAAAAAAATAGAATTCATAAGTAAGAAAAAAAAGAAAGCATGTATTTTGTCTTCCCTAAAGCTTGGCATTTGGGGTATGAGCGTTCTCTCTCTCTTCTCAAATTTCAAAATTCAAATAGGACAGACTGGTAGGACATGTGCTACCAAAGCAATGCAAGGATTGCTGTGTGTTAACATAAACTATTGGATTTACAAACATTAAAATCAGTTAACTGAGTAAAACCGGCATCTCTCAGCAGTTTCTCTCTCTCTGTTTCCTTGTTTTTCAGGGACCTGAGTGAAAATTTCATCCAGGCCATCCCGAGGAGGGCCTTCAGAGGAGCCACGGACCTCAAAAACCTGTGTGTGAAAGTATACACAAAGACACATGTGCATGCACACACACACACACAACTGTGAACATCACATACACAATCAATAGATTCATATCTATCTTCTGGTGTATATCCAGTTTGTATAGATAGATTCATTGAGATGCTCCCTTATGCTTGAACTTGTGTGAAAGGTGTTGTATAAAAAAGACTGATTTATGAATTGGTCGGCTCAACTGATTGATTAACTAAATATAGATCATTCTGGTGTTGTGTTCTTTTTTATCAGTCAGCTGGATAAAAACCATATCAGCTGTATAGAGGAGGGGGCGTTTAGAGCTCTGCGGTCTCTGGAAGTACTGTGAGTATTCTGAAAAATCCCTTTAAACCTAAAGTATTTCAGATACAGATCGTTTGGCATCTCTCTGGGGATTAGCACAATCAATTCCCACCTATGTGTTTTGGAGGGTATACGAAATTTTCTGCATCCTGGCAGACTTTGAATTGTTTGTTTTTGCCTTTTCACAACAGAATAATTATTTCATGATATCTTTCTAAATCATGTTTCTATTTTCTTCTTTCCTCTTCATTCCTTCCTTCTGCCATCCCATTTTTATTTCTTCTCTTTTTCTCTCACTTTCACTCACCATCAACTTCTCTACTCTCACTCACCATCATCCCCGTCACCATTTATTCCTATCTGCTCCTTTTTATCCCATCTCTCTCCTCCCCTATCTCCCATCTTCATCATGTCTCTCTTTCTGTCTCACCTCACCTGTTCTTCTCCTCCCTCGCTCTTCCTTTCTCCTTTCCTCTCTCCCATTTTTCTCCCACCGCTCACTGATCCCTCTGTCATTTTTCATTCTCTCTGCCTCCCTCTTTTTCCTCCCTCACTCTCTCTCTCCCATTGTCTCCATTTCACGTCTGTCTCCCCCAGCACCCTGAACAACAACAACATCAGTAGCATTCCAGTTTCCAGTTTCAACCACATGCCGAAGCTTCGCACCTTGTAAGTTCCTCACCTTCTTTCACGACATTACCCAGAATGCCACAGTGTTCACTATAGGAACACAGCCAGATACTAAATTATATTTGTATCTTATTTTTCCACCTCTTTCAATTTGTCCTTTTTCTATACCCATCCTTCTTCTCTCCTTCCATCCTTATTTCCTCCTTTATTCTTGTGTCCCATCTTTCCTCCCTCTTTCCCTTGCTCTCCCCTCTCCTCCTTCCTTCACTCCTCTCTCCTCGCTTTCCTTTCCTTTACCCACCTTCCACTTCTTCCCCTAATCTCCTCTCTCTGTCCTTTCCTCTTTCTCCTCCCCCCTTTTCTCCCAGTCGTCTCCACTCTAACTCTCTGCGTTGTGACTGTCACCTGGCCTGGTTGTCTCCATGGCTGCGGCAGCGGGCGGCTTTAGGCCTCTACACTCAGTGCAGCTCCCCTCCCACCCTGAGGGGCCTCAACCTCGCCGAGCTGCGCAAGAGCGACTTTGCCTGCTCAGGTACAGCAGCCCAGTGACACAACACACTCCGGTCTGAGTGTGGAAGATGGAGTTGAACTTGGTTTTTCTTGTTTGTTTGTAGGCCACGGCGGCAGTGCCTTCGTTCAGCCGTGCAGCCTGGCGTCCGGCTCCTGTCCTCCGATGTGTTCCTGCAGCAACAACATCGTGGACTGTAGAGGGAGGGGCCTCACTGCCATCCCTGCCCACCTCCCTGAGGCCATGACTGAGATGTAAGTATCCCAGAAGACATTTTTTTTTTACATTTACATTTCAAGTGAAACAACTTACAGTGAGTCTAACAGCAGAATGAGCTTTAAGACCTCCAGCACTTAAATGACAAGTGATGAAAAGGAAAGAATGGGCTGGGCATTATACTGGGATATACAAAAATCACTTTTGCAGCACTGTTGCATTTTTATGTTTATTATATGTAATATTTTATAATCATAACAACCCAGAATAAAATTTGAATCTCATATTGTCATTATATTTCTCAATATAGTAATTTTACTCTTATTATTTCTGTCTACTCTGCACACACAGCATCTATTGCATGTCTGTTTTTCTGTATTTGAGCCGAGGGTCTGAGGATAGAGGCTGTTGTATGCAGTACAGATTGCAGGAAAACTTAAATGTCATTGTCATGACTATTTTGTATTCAGATGAAGCAATAATAAAGAAGATGAATACAATTTTTAGTGAGAGGAAGATTATAAAATGTCTTCTTTGAAAAGTTACATATTTTTACATAGTAATGGTAAAATCTTTCTTATTTTTATAGCACCATTCTAGAGCACAAACAGAATACAATCCATCTGACACCCATATATCCTGGAAATGAATAAAAATACCATAAAATTATGTTTTGCCCATATGGCACACGCTGTTGTCACATCATTTTGATCTCATGTTATTCCAATTTGAGACTTCTGAATTATCGCCCATCCCCAATTATAATACACTGGAACAAGAGCATTGCAAAGTGCAGTGTTGCCTACAGTGTGCAAGTGTAATGGTACTTTACATTTCTTCTTCATGCTTTCCACTTACTTTTAATATACACAACATTAAAACCTGCTTTGACTGAACCCACACTGGGTTTTGGGATACTAATCTACACACTCTATATAAATCCTGCTGCAGACAGGGCAGTTTATCACGGCAGGTGGTTAGTTGGACAAATCGAATAACATGAACTTTATGTTTCAGCCGACTTTTAAACATTCGGATGTGTGAGGCAGCTTTAAAGGTTTGACGTGCTTGTCCCCACTGCAGCTTGGAGATAGAACTCTTATTTGCTGGCATAGATGGAAACCATTGTGAGGGCTCAGTGGTATCAGCAGACTTGCACAAGACTTGCAAAGACAAACCAGAACACACAGTAGATGGGATGTTGCCTCTTTGATAAAAGCTGCATGTATAGAACTCTCTGCCAACCACAGTTAGACTAATATACCTGATAGTCAGTTTCCACCTAAGAATTTTAGCCTCCCATTGTCCCAAAAATTCTTCTTTTTTCGGTGTAAAATTAGTAATATTGCCGATCTGCAGCATATTGGTAAAAAAAAAAATCAATATTGATTTTCTATCAATATTAGGGGAGTGCCACCTCATCTCAAAAGGTACTAAAAACCTGAATAATCTAAATGTTTTGCATGAAATGTCACAAAACAAAAGCATCACCCACATTTTTCTAAATTAAACCTTTTATATCTTACATTTCCTATAAGATATTAAGCATTTTTAGTTTCAGTTTGAATGAGAATCATGCTATAATAGTTGACAGGAAACCAGAGCTTTGAATTAATGTTGCATGTGGACAAATGTTTGAGTCGTTTGAATGGAAACTACAGACAGTCCTATTGATGGAAGGACCATCCAGCTGGCAGCTGTGCTGTGGTGCAACAACCTACAGGAGGCAAATTAATAATGTGTCTCTCTCTGTGTGTCTCTCTCTGTGTGTCTCTCTCTCTGTGTCTCTCTCTGTGTGTCTCTCTCTGTGTGTCTCTCTCTCGGTCTATCTCTCTGTGTCTCTCTCTCTGTGTCCCTCTCTGTGTGTCTCTCTCTGTGTGTCTCTCTCTCTGTGTCTCTCTCTGTGTGTCTCTCTCTGTGTCTCTCTCTGTGTGTGTCTCTCTCTGTGTCTCTCTCTGTGTGTCTCTCTCTGTGTCTCTCTCTGTGTGTCTCTCTCTCTGTGTCTCTCTCTCTGTCTCTCTCTCTGTGTCTCTCTCTCTGTGTCTCTCTCTGTGTCTCTCTCTGTGTGTCTCTCTCTCGGTCTATCTCTCTGTGTCTCTCTCTCTGTGTCCCTCTCTCTGTGTCCCTCTCTCTGTGTGTCTCTCTCTGTGTCTCTCTCTGCGTCTCTCTCTGTGTGTCTCTCTCTCGGTCTCTCTCTCGGTCTCTCTCTGTGTGTCTCTCTCTGTGTCTCTCTCTGTGTGTCTCTCTCTGTGTCTCTCTCTGTGTGTCTCTCTGTGTGTGTCTCTCTCTCGGTCTCTCTCTCTGTGTCTCTCTCTCTGTGTCCCTCTCTCTGTGTCCCTCTCTGTGTGTCTCTCTCTGTGTGTCTCTCTCTGTGTCTCTCTCTGTGTGTCTCTCTCTCTCGGTCTCTCTCTCGGTCTCTCTCTGTGTGTCTCTCTCTGTGTCTCTCTCTGTGTGTCTCTCTGTGTCTCTCTCTGTGTGTCTCTCTCTGTGTGTCTCTCTCTGTGTCTCTCTCTGTGTGTCTCTCTCTGTGTGTCTCTCTCTCTGTGTCTCTCTCTCTGTGTCTCTCTCTCTGTGTCTCTCTCTGTGTCTCTCTCTCTGTGTCTCTCTCTGTGTGTCTCTCTCTCGGTCTCTCTCTGTGTGTCTCTCTCTGTGTCTCTCTCTGTGTGTCTCTCTCTGTGTGTCTCTCTCTGTGTCTCTCTCTGTGTGTCTCTCTCTCTGTGTCTCTCTCTCTGTGTCCCTCTCTCTGTGTCCCTCTCTGTGTGTCTCTCTCTGTGTGTCTCTCTCTCGGTCTCTCTCTCGGTCTCTCTCTGTGTGTCTCTCTCTGTGTGTCTCTCTCTGTGTGTCTCTCTCTGTGTGTCTCTCTCTCGGTCTCTCTCTCTGTGTCTCTCTCTCGGTCTCTCTCTCTGTGTCTCTCTCTGTGTCTCTCTCTCGGTCTCTCTCTCTGTGTCTCTCTCTGTGTCTCTCTCGGTCTCTCTCTCGGTCTCTCTCCAGACGTTTGGAGCAGAATGGCATCAAGTCGGTTCCTCCGGGCGCCTTCACCTCCTACAAGAAGCTTCGCCGAATGTGAGTCCTCTAAAGACATACTAACTCAACGGAATACAATTTCATATATATGAGATAAATGCTCATAAACAACAGTTTAGGTTCAAGAAACATTTTGGATGAATGTCACTTATTTTCCCATCTTGGGCTATTTAATATAAGGCAGCAGTGACAGAACCCTTAGCCAGGTTAAGTAAACTGGGAGGAGATCCAGAACATACAGGAGGGTATACATCCCATCTGGCCTGGGAATGCTTCAGAAGAAGGAGCTGTGGAGAAGGACGTGTGGGCTACCTTGCCCAGCCTGCTTCAACCAGAAATAGGCGGAAAATGAGCGGATGCACGCATGGAAAAACAAACTATGAGAAGTCCTTAATTTAGAAATTCAGTAAGAAAGCCGATTTTGAATCCCAGTCCAGATTCTGTAGACCTAATTAGGCTCGTCCCTTGAGCTTAAAGTTAGTTTCTTTTTTGAGTTTTGTGATTAGAAGGCAAATCCAGATAATCTTGCATTTTCATAGGTTTAATGTTTTTGTAGAAGGTTTAATCAATAAATCGACTAATTGTTTCAGCTCTACTTGACAGCTGTTAATGTAACCTGCATTAGTGTACTTCAGTTTACATACTATAGTTGAGAAAAATTAAAAAAAGGTCCACCTCAGATGTTGATGACCATATCTTAAAAAGAAACCCAACAGATTTATGCTTGTGAACACCCTCGAATTAAAATTTAATTTTTGACATTAAGATGTATTTATTTAACACTTAAACCCAAAGTCTTTTTTTCTTTTTTTTCGCTCAAGAAGTTAAACATCAGCACTAAAATATTTCCTTTATCTTCTATGATGTGCAGTATAATTATGATTATTATGACTGAGATCAAGTGATTAAATACAATTTTTTCTTCTTAAGAAAAAGTTTGAAAGTCAGCTAAGCTAACACCATCTAGCCGGAGAAGCTGTGTTTTTATGGCTCCACCCCATGAGTTTCATCTCAACCAATGAGATTACATTATGTCTGCCTCCAGAGGGGCAATGCCTCTGGGAAAATGTTCATGTTTTAAACTCTGATCTGCCAAACGGATCGCTCTCTTCTTTCTCTGTCTCCACTGTTCACCGAGCTGTGGTTTTCCTGCTCGACATAACAAACAGCCTCAGTGGATTTTCAGCATGGAGGAGCGCTTGATTTATGTCAGTCTGCAAGCAGATTCAGTCCCCATCAGAGGAATTTTAAGGGTCTTGCATGGTGAATCAAGCGCATATTACTGTGATCTGGTGAATATGTTTTTTTAAAAAAAATGCATATTTCACCACAATAATAATGCTCATAGCTTTGTACCCTATTTGTATTTCTGTCTTCTTCTTTTATTTCCCTGTGGCTTTTGTCCTGTCCACTCTCACTGCTTCTTTCGTTCTCTTTTCCTTTGCCCGTTTCCATCCTCAGACATTCTCTCTCTCCATCTTTTTCTCTCTGTGGTTTTCCTTTTCCTCTCAATCTTATCCTTCTCCACCCCCTCGTCCTCTTACATCATCACTGCAAGACTGTCCCAAACCCTAAGAGGGGGGTTGATTACATTACCAGGCTGGTTTAAGTGGTTTGTCTTAAAATTTATTATGACAGTTGAGCAACTGACACATGGCAGCAGAACAAGGATTTTATAATCTGACATGTTGTGGTTTGGGCCAGACCAAATCAAAGATGTAAAAACTTACAGTTGGCCTGCAGAACAGCTCTCGCTCTCTTGGAGAGTTTGTGTCAAGCTCACTTACAGTCCAGTCATCTCATGAAGTGGGGTCTCTCTTTATAAATGATTTTTATTTGATTCGATTTGATTTGGGGATTAGAAAAATGAACAATAAAACCATTCATGTATTTTTCACCCCCAGAGAATAGCACATGGAAATGTTGCATAAAGAAAAAATGCATCGCTAAACACTTTCTCATAATAATAATAATAATAATAATACACGTTTTTTAAATGGCACTTTTGGCAAAATACAGTTTTAAACACACACAGATTTAAACAAAGCTATAAAACAATCAGATTCAAGTAAATAAATTGAAATAGTAAAATAATAAAAGAATCCCAAAGAGAGATGAAAACAGCCAGTCATAAGCTAAGACTGACAACAAAGTCTTGATCACGTTTGTGACTAACGAGTAGACGTCAAAGAACTGCGGGGAGCGAGGGGGAACATAGGGCTTTAACAGCTCAACAATACTAAGCAAAAGGCCCATTGAAACTTTAAAAGTTATTAATAACATTTTAAAATTCATTCTAAAAGCACTGGGAGGCCAGTATTGGCATACCAGGATTGTTTTTAGTCAAAGTTAAAACCCCAGCAGCAGGAAAGAGATTCTGTAGTAGACAAGACAGGAAATAATGAATTCATGAATAACAGTTTGCAGATTTTTTGCAGAGAGTAATGATTTAATCTTGGAGATGTTCCTGAGCTGTTAGAAATAAGAGGGAACTACTGATTTAATTTGTTTATTTAAGCTGTAATTGCAATCAAAGATAACACCGTGATTCCTGCTCTAATGGGTCACAGAACGGGATGGTGAAGTAGGCCGCAACCTTTGAAGATGGCCGTTGAAGTAGGACAACAGTCTTCGCCTTTACATCAAAACAAAGATGAAGCATATAGTAGTTCTTTAAAAGTTCAGAGAAAGTGTTTCTGGCTGCTGTGACTAAAGTCTGTGTGTGTATCTGTGTGTGCGTTTCATTCCCAGAGACCTGAGTAACAACCAGATATCTGAGATCGCTCCTGATGCTTTCCATGGCCTCCGAGCTCTCAACTCCCTGTGAGTAACACACACAGTGTCTCAGTGTGTGTGTGTGTGTGTGTGTGTGTGTGTGTGTGTGTGTGTGTGTGTGTGTGTGTGTGTGTGTGTGAACTGTTCGAGTGTTATGAGAGTGCCTGTACCAATATGTGTTTACATATGTCTGTATTATGCCTGTCTATACCTCCATTTGTTTGCACCGCATGCGTGTGTTTGTGCGTCTGTTGGTCTGAATAATTCAAAAGTGGCGCCTGCTCTCTGTAAACAGAGATTCCTTATGAAATATCAGGACTTACAAACAATCACAGCGGGTGGCCTGCGGGTCTGTGTGTATATGTGAGTATGTGTGTGTGTGTGCATATGCCTATATTGTGTGTGTCTGTACTCTGGCAGTAATGTGCTCTGTTCTGTTTGTGAATTGTGCGTGAATGTGTGGAAATATGTGCAGGGTTGTAGGGGAACGTGAAGCCACCTAAACCTTTTACCAATGGAATAAGAGTCTTACTGTTGTTTATGATGATGCACATTGATAATAAAACATCATAACTAGTAACTCGTAACATAAAATATATGAATACAGGGTCTTTTATGAAAAAAAAACTAACTATCTGTGTGTGCAGGGTTCTGTATGGTAATAAGATCACTGAGCTGCCCAGCGGAGTGTTTGATGGCCTGGCCTCTCTGGAGCTGCTGTAAGTCCAAACCGCAACATGCATATATTTGTCTGAAGTGACATTTACACTGACTGTGTTTTACACAAATTAATTTCAGTTGTCAAATGGCTTGAAGTGCCCATAATTTGTTAGAGTGTTGAATGGAAACTAATGTGTCTTGTTGCCAAGTCAAGCAGATGTAAATCTGTTTCTCATAACATGCTGTGATGCTACGTTTTTGATAACACTGCCATATCTCCTTATGTACCACACAATGCATTTTACATGCTGAAGCTTCAGTTCTAACAATTGTGTCAGGGCAAAGGAGGAAGCTTTCTCACTTCTCACGCAAATAGAGACACAGCTGCAGAACTTTAGAAACAGGACCTTGATTTAAAACCACCATGTGTCGAATTTGAAAATTTGCTATCTCAGTTAAAAAAAAACACTCTGGCAGACAGGTCGCTGTTCACAAGGTTTGGGAGTTTTGTTTGAAAGCGAGTCATGTCATCATGTAAATAGTCTGGTCATGTTTAATTGATTTTCTGAAGAGTTTTGTTTTTTTTCCAAGATTTAAATCTTGGAACCAGAACCGGGCTTGGGAGATGTCGTCAGGTTCTTTATGCTGATGTTCTCTTGTGTTTATCAGGTTGCTGAATGCCAATAAGATCCACTGCATCAGAGCCTCAGTGTTCAAAGATTTGGAGAACTTGGCTCTGCTGTCGCTGTATGACAACAAAATCCAGAGTCTGGCAAAAGGCACCTTCAGCTCACTGCACAGCATCCAGACACTGTAAACACACACACACACACACACACACACACACACACACTAGTTTGAGTTCAGTTCTGTTCCACTCCATTCAGTCTGATCTGACTGATATCCTGCCCCTTGTGATTTCCCATCAGCCACCTGGCCCAGAACCCCTTCGTGTGTGACTGTAATGTGAAGTGGCTGGCCGACTTCCTGCGTTCAAACCCCATAGAGACCAGCGGAGCGCGCTGCGCCAGCCCTCGTCGTCTCGCCAACAAACGCATCGCACAGATCAAGAGCAACAAGTTCCGCTGTTCCGGTCAGTGCCTGTGTGTGTGCGTGTGCGTGCGTGTGTGTGTGTGTGTGTGAGCGTGTATTATTCATGTTGTGCACGCAGTCACATTGTGGGGGCTCGCCTTCCTTTTGAGGACAAAATGCAAGTTCCCATAATGTAAATCATTGAATTTTAGGGTAAAGACTTGGTTTAAGGTTAGGGTAAGAGTTAGGGTACTTGTTCCAGAAAAAGCTGAACCAACAAAAACTTGTTGTCACACTTTCCTTTAAAAACATCTAAAACATCATAAATGTCGAATCAAGGTCAGACAAGGTGTATCAAATACAAGATTATTCCAGTTCCAGAGATCTGCGATTGGATACTGGTCATCCCCGTCTCAGACTTCACGGTGCTCCAACTACAAGTGTATGTTGTTTCTGGCTAAGATAAAATCAAACATATTTGAAGACTACCATAACGTTTCGTGAAGCTCACAACGAGGACGTGTTAGAATCACTCGAAGTAGACGACTCATGGACTCCATGCCAAGTCAAGAGTTTTTCTCTTAATTTGTTGTGTGTAGCAATAATAATATGTGTTTTATGTATTCTAAGAATAACAACATCATCAGTGAGTTGTTCATTCTGTATAATGCTTTTCTATTGTGGGGTGAAATCAACATTGCTGCCTCTAGGGGGCACTAGAGGGGGTTTATTCTTGTAAAATAAAGTGCAGGAAATGTTCACGTTCCAACAGCTCAATGTCAGTAACTTTTAGAATAAAAACATTGAACTCCCTTTTGCTGTTTTAGACCCAAGAACCGTTATTATTTGCAGATATTAAGTTCCCCTTTAAAAATCACAAAACAAAGCGTGTGAAGTCTGAGATACAAAGAGACTGAAAGAAAGAGTGTGTTTACGAGTTTTTGTGTGAAATTTTACAGTATTTATTAGAAAGTGCGACAGAGTGCATCACCGGCTGTAACCGGACGCCTGTAACTAAAGGTCCCGGCCGTTTCCTTCACCCACACCATGCCAGTGTGGGAAGCCAGCCTCTGGCCAGTGAAACCATGGCAGGCTCTCCGATCACCATATAAACTGCTCCACGCTGCTTTAGTCCACTGCCAGGCCTGGAAAGCTGCTCGCAGGCCGACACATCGCTTCCAAAAAACAGCAAAACATGGAGACAGATCGTTTCACGCTTTCTTTCATGTTTTAAAATGTTAAAGTGTACTGCTGCCAGTTTTATACAAGACCTCCTCCAGGCGTGTGTGTGTGTGTCTGTGTGTGTGTGGCTGTTTGTTTCTTTTGAAGATTTCAAACCTTTTGACTGACACGGTTTTGTTTCTCTTTTTTTTTTTTCATGACAGCCAAGGAGCAGTACCACATTCCAGGTGATTATGTGTGTGTGTTCTATTATATACTGGACTGTCAAGCCTACACTGTGCATGTCTGATCACTTAATTTAACCCAAACAGCTTGACAGGATTTAATAACATGAACTGGGACAGTACCAGAACAAGACCTGACTGCTTTTAAATCTGCAGTCTGGCTGTTTTCTCTCAGTGTTCGTGTTTAGAACTCAGTCAGCTCGTTATCTGATGGATTGTCAGGGACAATAAATGCCTTGCTCAAAAGGCAAGGCTGAAGAACCTGCACTCCTGTAACATTTCTCATTCACGCAACAGTGTTTTGTAATCCTAGTTATCTACTTTGGCCTATTAAACCTGGTTTTAACACAGGAGTTTTATTGTGTTTCTTTTGGGTCAGTTTTAGTTCATCTGAGTAGAAGTACGACCATTTCATTCCTGTTGTGTTTAAGTCGAAGGAACAATCTGTGATCCAAATGTAAACTAAAGATCACCCACTGCAAGAATTCAAAACACAGGATTGGAAGCTGTTATGAATTTCCAAGCTGACTGACACAGACTAACAACAGATAATGACAAAATCTGAGTTTCGGACGCTGCTTTACGTCATCCAGTGAGTGGTCAGTTCAGACTGGCCAGATACATTGTTAAAATCTTGTATGTATAAATACATTTCCATACAATCTCGAATGAATGTTGAAACTAATTTGTTCTGATACAGTAGTTTAGGAGAACGTTATGTTTCCAGAACAGCTTCCAATCTTTCCAATTAAAGTAATCTGAAGCAAAGAGAAAGATTTGTGTGTTGGTGTGTACATCCAATCAGGTGTGAGAAAGGTTCATATTGATATCTGATTGAAGGAATGACAAAGAAAGAATTGAGATTGTTGCCAGATTATCAGTTTGACCCACACGAATCCTTTCGTCTGTCCTCCCTGTGCGTTTCTGTGTGTGCGTGTGTGTCTAGGTACTGAGGACAAGCGTCTGAGCTATGAGTGCAACAGTAAGCCGGTGTGTCCTGCTAAGTGTCGCTGTGAGGCAAACGTGGTCGACTGCTCCAACCTCCGCCTCACCAAGTTCCCTGAACACCTGCCCTCCTCCACTGAAGAGCTGTGAGACATAAACACATACACCTGCACAGAACACATGTACAATCTAATTAGAATCCAGCTACTGATACCGGACGTTCGAGGCTGATACCAGTATCAGTGTTTAAAAATCTGATAGTCTGTCAGTATTTATGTGACAGAAATATCTACTGTATACTTTTTTTCTTCATAATTCTGAACATTAACATTTTTGGGAAACATCCCTCAAATTTGGTTATTAAAGAGAAGTGAAGATATGTCTGTGGCAGAATGGTTTACAGTAACAGTTACCTTCACTGGAAATTAAATTAATATTAAAATAACTATTAATACTATACTATCAATAAAGCAGATAAAACAAATATATTCAAAACTTTTTAAAGGTACAATATACATAAAACAGTGCTTGTAAATCCTTTATTAATGTAATTTACTGTACTGCAATTTATTTTTGCTTATCTGCTAACATACAGTATATGGTGATACTAATTAGGGCTGACTAATAATTATTTGCATTGTAAATCAATGTTTTTTTAAGTCTATAATGTAGGACAATACTAAAAAATACTAATCACAAGTTCCTAGAGCCCAAGGGGGCCCCTTTAAATTACTTGTTTGGTCAGACCAACAGTCCAAAATATTCAAATGACAATGCTATAAAACAAAGAAAATGCAAATCCTCACTTTTGAGAAGGTGGAACCAGAAAACGTTTGACATTTTTGCTTGATAAATGACGTCAACAATGAATCAATTAACTGATCAAAATGCATGCATTTTAGCATGGGCAGTCCCTGTGGGGACTCTGCAAGACACACTCATGATACACTCCAATGCGTGTACATACATACGAATACACACATGCAGTAGACAGGCACTTTATGGTTATCCATGTTGACGTGTGTGTATGGACTCCTACTGCATGGATGCACACCCAGTGGACAAACACACACACACACACTCCAAACAGACTCTTCTGCTAATGATGTTTTTGCTCCGTCCTCCACATGTCTGCTCTCTGTGATCGTCCCAGGCGTCTCAACAACAACGACCTCTCTGTGCTGGAGGCCACCGGAGCCTTCAAGGGCCTGTCGCAGCTCAAGAAAATGTAGGTCGCTCAGAAAACTTCAACAATGACGAGTACCCATTCAATCATCAAAAGAAACTTCCAAGATACTGTCTAGCCTTTGCCATGACCTTACGAGGGAAAAGAGGTTCAGACCAAACTACTCTGTAATTAGTGAATTTTCAAAAGTACCTGAGTACAGTACTTCAACATTTATAATGTTTTACGTGGAAAAATACATGGAAAGGGTACTCAAAACAGTAACAAGAGTACTAATTAATTAATATCACCACTGAAAGCATATCTCCCAAAACACTGACTGCTGACAATTGACCAGGTTAACTTCCGCCACATGAGCAGACAGTTTGCTTCAGCAGAAGAGACTCTTTTTTTGTGCTAAATGGTCATATTTAGCTGGATTGAGTGTATTGCCCTGATTATCTAAGAATGGAGGTTGTGATAAACAAGACAGTGTTTGTGAAAACCATAGACTGTAGAAAACATTTCTTATTTCGGGTTTTGTCTTCCTTCCTTCCAGAAACTTGAGCAACAACAAGATCTCAGAGATTGAGGACGGGGCGTTTGAAGGTGCCTCCTCGGTGGTGGAGCTTCACCTGACAGCCAATCACCTGGAGTCTGTGAAAGGGAGCATGTTTAGAGGCATGGAGGGACTACGTATGCTGTGAGTTCACTTCATGCTAATATTAATCATCGCAGAGAGTAACGTATGTAGCTCAATTAGACCGTTAAAGACCTTAGACAGATGTAAACACAGAGGTGGAGACAGGGGTTTAATGAGATGTAGGACTCCTGGCTGAAAGACAATGTTCAAGTCATATTCAAGTTTCTTGTCATTTACCCATATACAAGTATACATTTGATTTCATAGTGCAGGCATAACATGGACAACACAACAATACAGAAAAAACAATCAAACAATTGACTCGACATAATATCAGCAATATTAGACGATAGAAGAAAACTAGAATAAAGTACCTATAAAAGTGGACCTACCAACAAAATGAATGTGTATGGCTTATTCAGATTACTTAAAAAGTTCACAGTGACCAAATGTATCAGACCTAAATGGATTCATCCCCTCATCTAAAAGTTAATGGAATTCTTTGAGTGGTTGGCAGTCAAAGCATTTCAACAGTACAGTCTTAATCTAGTCAAATCTGAACGTGTGTGTGTGTGTGTGTGTGTGTGTGTGTGTGTGTGTGTGTGTGTGTGTGTGTGTGTGTAGGATGCTGAGGAACAACAAGATCAGCTGTATCCATAATGGCAGCTTCACAGGTCTGGCCAACGTCAGGCTGCTCTCCCTGTATGACAACCAGCTGAGCACCATCCTGCCCGGAGCCTTCGACACCCTGCCCAACCTCTCCACACTGTTAGAGACACACACACACACACACACACACACACACACACACACACACGGTCTCTGTTGTTTCTTTGTCATCCTCTTTGTCTCCTACACTACATCTCCTCTGTCCATCAGGAATCTTCTGGCCAATCCGTTTAACTGTGACTGCCGTCTGTCCTGGTTCGGGGCGTGGCTTCGGAGCCGACGAATCGTGACAGGGAATCCCCGCTGCCAGGGCCCCGCCTTCCTCCGAGAGATCCCACTGCAGGATGTAGCCGTACCTGACTTCCGCTGCGAGGATGGTACGATACATGCACTGAAATATAAACACAAATATGCAGTGATGGGAACGTAACAGTTCAAAACCCTAATTGATGTAACATGAATAGCCTCAGCCTGTAGAGGAGCATGCAGACAGAGGGGGAAAAGAAGATGCTAAATGTTAGAGTTGGAGTTCAGCAGCAATAGGATACCTTACAATGATTTTTGAGAACCACATCATGTAAAATATCATCTCTTGAAATCAACGTTTTATAACTGTGCGATGTAACTAAAGTAAGCTGAGCCCTCACCCTGCTGTCTGTCTGTTCAGGCTCTGTTCTGGAGGACAGCAGCTGTGCCCTGGGGGCGCAGTGTCCGAGTCAGTGTACCTGTATGGACACAGTGGTCCGCTGCAGCAACAAACACCTGCAGGCTTTGCCCAGAGGACTTCCTCGCAACGTCACTGAACTGTGAGTCCGGAAACACAATCACAGCAACCTTTTGTCTTAAATTATGTTTCACATCATCTTCAATCCTATTTGTGACAAAAATGAAAATGGCAGGTACTCTAGTCCCCTGCTTATTTAGACCTTACTTGCTCACTGCTCGGCTCTCCAGTGTAGTCCCAAAAGGTAGGCCAAAAATCAACCCTAAGAATAACCACAGCATGTTGGTTATATATCATCATCAAGAAAGAATAGAAGAAGGTCACAAATGTTCAATTCATTAAAATGTTAAAACTAAAAGATAGTATTCAGTAAGGCCTGAAGCCCTGAAATGTCTTGATGCTGAAATATCACAAAATGAAGCCATACATACATACATATACGGCCAGAGCAGATAAATTATGTACAGTAAAAGTTGTAATTATTAAACAGTAATTATCTTATCAGCAATCTTTATCTTCCCTAATTAAAAGGCTGTAATTATGGGTTTCTGAGATCGTTGGTACACAGTGTAAGACTGATGGATACATTTAAATTACATTTGTTTTTCTGCAGTAACCAGGAACTTTACGCAAATGAAGGTTTTCATGTCATAAGGTGTCACATGTCCATTTAATTTAATGCATTCAGTAAGAAAATCAGGAACCTCTTGACTTTGCGGAGACATGATTATGTGTGAATCTGTGATTTATTATTCAGGAATGATCTCAGAATTTCCCTGATTGAGGATGTGGATTATTATTCAGCAGAGATGCACAATAAATGTCTCTCGCTTGTCCTTTCAGGTATCTGGATGGTAACCAGTTCACCAGTGTTCCTAAGGAGTTAGTCACTTTCAAATACCTGCAGCTTGTGTAAGGGACACTCAACTAAACACTCTATTCACGCTAATGTACCTCATCACACTCCACTAACCCTCAGCCACAGCTGCAGTCACTCTACCGACACTGAACATTTATTCTGATTACACTTTTCTGTCACCTATGCTGTATGAACACATCTACATTTAGTATAGGAATAATTGTATTAATATACAGTGCAGTCAAGCAGACACAGTTTTATTGTTTTGTCTCTACTCTTGCACATTGGATTTGACGTGAAGCAAAGACTATGAGTTCTAAGTACCGACTTTAAGCTTTAACAGTGAGCAGTGTAGGACTCATAATTCATTTTATACAGTCTCCTAGTTTTAGGACAAAACAGCAGGGCAACTACCCCAAACATACAGACAAGGTAACCAAAGGACGTTTTAGGGCCGAGTGGCGAGTGGAATCGTATGACCTCAATCCAGCTGACCATAGGTTTCACTGCTAGTGTCCGGACTGAAAGCAAAAAGCCCCCAAAACAAGCAAGAAGTGAAGCTGTTTGCTCAACAGGCCTGACAGAGACTCACCATGAGATACCATGAGTCTGCTGAGTCAGAGACTTCAGTCCATACAACCAAATACTAAATATAATGTTTTTTAACTTTTTAAAAATGTGTCCATTACATTTTGGTTCCTTAAAACTGTGGGACTTTATATAAAAACAATTCCACATCACATCTGATATGGATGACAGCATCAATTTAAAGCTGAGAATCAGCACTTTAACCTCATAGTTACTGTTTCATTTTAAGTGTCTTTACATGAACTAGTCTCACTTTTTGATAAGCTGCTAATCCTAAATTTTGGCATGTTTAAAGTATACTGGATGCAAAAGAGCTGCACGTGCAGACAAACCCTGTGGCCACTGTATGTACGAACAAATCCAGCAGGGGGAGCTGTGGACTGTGAAGTTAAGTCTGTGGGGGAGAAGTCCCGCTCATTCCAAAATGCTTCGTGTTTTTATATCGTATCACAAACACACATAAACTTCTTCGTGTGAATCAACTCAATTCAGTGATCAGCTGCATTTTAAGATGTTCTAATGGGAAAATGTGTGTCTCTGTGTGAGAATGTGTCTGTATGTTATGGAGAGAAAGGGGAGTCCATGGAGAGAGATTGCAGCACGTGTTATTAGTTTGTGTGTGTGCGTATGTGCACTGTATGTATTTGTGTATCTAATGGGACTCTGTGTGTGTGTGTGTTGATTGGAATTGACCTTTGCCTCTGCAGAGATCTGAGCAACAACAAAATCAGCTCCCTGTCTGATGACTCCTTCTCCAACATGAGCCAGCTCACCACTCTGTGAGTCCACACACACACACACACACACCTGGAGAGACGTCCTTTTTCAAATGTTAAAGGGAAATTTCACCCCAAATGAGTGTTCTGAAGTCACATCTCTGACAGAAAAGCTACATTTACCGCTCCATTAATTGAAGCCATCACAACAATACATGAAGGCAACGGAAATTTCAAGCAAGTGAAATGATTTACCCTTCGACAAGAGGCATCGGTTCTTTTGATGCATAAAGTTTAGTGTGTCTGATACAGAAGGATGCATAGCCATAGCCATGGGCAATTTAACTTAATTTAGTTTGTAGTGATGAGAGGAATCACAATAACGTTTTTAACTTTAGATCTTCAACTTACTGTGCTATAACCTTGTAAGTCATGTTTTAAACATGATTACAAAATGACCTCTTTGAACTATTTCCTTTCTCCATGAACCTATGAAGTAGGTGAATACAAGACCAAAAACCAGAAAATACATCACACTCTGTTGTGGAAATTTAAGATATAAATCATGATCAAGCAGGCATAGATTCATATGACCAAGATTGTCATTACTTCAACTACTGCAGATATTTTTTCACAGAACTGTTATCTGTTATCTCATCCTGAGCTAAGTAAACCTGTCCTCTTTTATAATTTTGTGGCATCAAAGGAAGCAATGCCTCTCCCCCCTGGGGACCCTATGCTCTGTCTGCTGGCTTGCAGACCTGGGATCCCCAGGGATGAGGTCTGTGGTTGAACCCTTCTCATGTCAGGAAATTTCATTGCATTCTGCCAATTACATTTTGATATCTTTGGTGTACAAGCGTACACTTTCATTGCAATCTTGCCAATAATTGTTGAGGCAGCTAGTGACATCCTTACAACCCACTGCTAGCTGAGCGTAAGCTGTAACAAATGTGTGGAGTAGGCCAGTGTAGTGTGTTAATACTGATTGTATTTTAGAGTTGAAGTTGTCATTGTGTTGTTTCTCCTCCTGCAGGATCCTCAGTTACAACTCTCTACACTGTATCCCTCCTTTGGCACTGGGTGGCCTGCGCTCGCTGAGACTGCTGTGAGCTTTCACACACACACACACACACACACACACACACACACACACACACCATATCATACTTGTCACAGGCCAAACCGCATCACTGTCTTCCCCTCCCTTTATTACAACAAGCAATCATCTGTTTTGGGACTTGAAATATTCCTCTGTTGTTGAGCTCGATGAGACTCATTGCCTGTCAGAGTCATTGTGGTCTCTGAGTTTTCAGTCTGACCGCTTTTGACCCTCGGCTGTGTCTGTCTTTCAGCTCTCTCCATGGCAACGACATCTCCGAGCTGCAGCAGGGCATCTTCAGCGACGTGGCCTCCCTGTCTCACCTGTAAGCACTCAAATATACATGTAGTACACACACACACACGTACATGCATAATGTAACGGACAGCAGGGTCTGTCCACACTGACAGAAGGAGGTTTGTGTGTGTGTGTGTGTGTGTGTGTGTGTGTGTGTGTGTGTGTGTGTGTGTGTGTGTGTGTGTGTGTGTGTGTGTGTGTGTGTGTGTGTGTGTGTGTTTGTGTGTGTTTGTGTGTGTTTGATGCATGTTGATTCCCCTGCTTTTATGGCTCCAGTCAGATAGAGTCCAGTTCTCAGAGAGTGAGTGGTTTCAAGTGGCTGCCTGGTGGATTGAATTAGCTGGAGAGATCCATCGTTTCCCATGGGTCTATTGATCTGAGGGGTATGCGTGTGCGCGCGTGCGTGTGTGTGTGTGTCTACAGTATAATTATTTTCAGTCAAGCATAACCCATGTGAGTCAATCTGAGGATCTACAGTAAGTGTGGAAGGAGAAGAAGAGAAATGGATGGTGGAGGGGAGGTTGAAGATGAAGAGGAATAAGGAAGGGAGGAAAAGAAGAGGTGATGGAGGGCAGGAGGAGGGGAAAGGATGTGAACAGGAGGTGAAGGGACGAGGGAGGGAGGATTTTTATTTTTGTATTCTGAAGCATGACATCAATTCTGAAATAAGATCCTGCTGACTTTCAGTCAGGATAATAAATCAGGCTGTAAAATGATCTCATGTAACTAATTCCAGTGCTAAGATTGACTATTTTTTGCTTGTGAGGTCTCTCTCTGATGCTTTGATTTGTAGAGGTGGAGATTTTGCCATATTTAGCATAGAAATCCAACATTTCATGGATTTTTTGTATTTGGTACAAATAAAAAAATACGCAAATGTAATTTCTACATCTTATTCCTTCCATCATAAGAATAATGTGATAGGAAAACATGATCCGAAAATCTCCTTTTTTTGTCCATAGTCAAAAAAGTAAATGTAACTCGTACATACAGATATTACCTGCTCAGGAAGATCAGGCTTTGAGGAAATGAATGCAAGTAAAATTGTAACGAATCACACTTTCGTAATTATCTGTCATCTTACTAACCTGCAGGGGATGCAATTATTAAGGATTGGATTTTTAAGGAAATGTCTTGATTTTTTTCAACCCAAGTCTTGGTAATTTGGGCTATCATTTCTATTGTTTCTTTATATACCAAATTAATTGATAAGAACCAGGGACATGGTGCCATCACTACAACAAGAGGCCAGGAGCACAAGAAGTCAGACATCACACGTTTTTCAACAAAACACTCTGTTTAGCCAGATTATCTAAAGTAAAATACTTATTTTGAGGTGCTACTGAAAATGAGTGAATGTTTGTTATAATCCCCCATTAAAAACAGAAAAACTGTGTGCACAGAACTACAATAAGTACAGTACAGTAGGTCAAAATTGAACCAGGAAGTCGGTCTACAAAATCTAATGGATGGTTGGACATCCATTACAATGAAGAAACGTAGCAGTAATTTTGACATTGGCCTTCTTCTCCTCCAAATACGTTTAGTAAAACAACCTCCGTGGCTGTTAATGTTCTTTGCCTGGCTGGACTGTGCTCATCTCAATGCCCCCAGATCTCAGCAATACTCATCTGTTATCAGAACCAATAGAAATTATGAATAAAACTAGGACAATAAACAGTAATTGTCCTTTAAACTATGCCTTTGTTGACTTCCGAGGAAGGAAGCCTCCCGTGGAATTCAGATAATCTGTGGTTGTGTACAAGACAAGAACCACACATGTCATTCAGTGACAGACTGGAGATGGTGATGTGGTCATGTGATATTCCGTGTGGGTCAGTAAAAGACAAGAAGTGTTTTCATCACTTGTTCCTGATGGAGTTTAATCGACTGAGGAGAATTCTCACATTCTCTCATATGACTGAGATACCCTGGCCTTGTTCTGTGTGTGTGTGTGTGTGAGAGTGTGTGTGCGCGCGCAAACATTACATGATGAGGGATATTTGATCTCACATTTGTCTCTGATAATCTAATCAATGGACCTGGTCTAAATGCACATTATTAGCTCCATGATTAGGGGTGTGTGTTTGTGTGTGTCACTGTCTGTATGTGAGCAGAGCTGTGAGGACTGAGAGCTCCACCGTGTGGATTAGAAAATTAGTGCAAAAATGTTGATGCAGGTCAATTTCTTTCTTTCTTTCTTTCCATCCAGCTTCCTTCCCTTCCTTCGCCCTTTCCCCATCCTCTTTACCTTTCTAATTCCCTCTGTTCTTTTCCCCCATCTTTCCCATTACTTTGTCCTTACCGTTCCACATGCTTCCTCTCATACCTTGTGTCCTCCATTCATCCTTCCCACCTTTCTCATCCTTTCTCTTTCTTTACTTTACTTTTCTTTCCCTTCTTTCCCCATTTTAATTTGTTTTCTTTGCTTTCCTTCCATCCACCCCTTATTTATTTCTTATCATTCTTTCCTCCTTTTCTTCCTTCATTTTACTTTCTTCTTTTTCCTTCTGTTTTCTTCTTCCTGTCCTCCGCAGTTAATTCACTTCTTGCCTCCCATCCTTCCCACCATTTTCCTTCTTTCCATTTTTCCTTTCTTTCTAAACCAGAAACCTCTCCTCTGTCAGTGAGCTGACTCCTGTCTGTTTATTTCTTTTCATCAGAGCGATTGGAGCCAACCCTCTGTACTGTGACTGTCGTCTGCTCTGGCTGTCAGACTGGGTGAAGAGCGGCTATAAGGAGCCCGGTATTGCCCGCTGTGCCGGTCCCCGCGGTATGGAAGGCAAGCTGCTGCTCACCACTCCCGCCGACAAGTTCCAGTGTCTGGGTAAGCTGGCAGGAAGCCACTCTAACATGAAAACACACACACTCACACCTACAAATTGTACATGAAACAAAATCTCTACAGTAGTTTCATGTCTTGCACCAAAGAGGAGCTCTTTCTCTTGTTTGGATAATTTTTGTACACTTTGTTGTTCAATAAAAATATTTTACTTTGTTTGTAAAAATGCTTTTTAAATCAAAGTGACCTGACATGCAATTTAAGACCTATTCACATGATGCTTCCATCGTCTGTGGTCTTTCAGTGATTTGTGACGAATAGAAAGTAAATTGGCTATTTTAATCCTGTGTGATTCTGGCATTAAATGTGTAAAAAGATCTAGGAGAAGAAATAGCAACATACTGCAATAGATAATATTTAATAAAAGGAAGATTTTTCATCTGTGTGACCTTCATCGGGAGATGGCTGCTTTCACACCTACAAACCTTTAACTGAAGTAAAAAATTGCCTGACAATTGCCTTAATAAATTACTTACTTACTTACACACATCTTCTGACAATACTGTTGCTGTGTGAGTTGATTTCTAATTTCCTGTTTCATGCTTTAGACACATAGGCCTCTATTTTGTGCAATCGCAAAGAACATATGCACAATGCAAGGTTATTTGAAGCTGACCTGATATTTTCGTTCATATGAATGCAAGTGGACTATGGCTACAAGAAAATTAGCACAACAAAAGTACAGATAAAATGTTCTTATTTAGCTGGTTGATTTAGTTTGTTTTAAATCAATTATTTGTTAGGTTGCTTTCAGTTAGATTTGGCCATTTTCATTTGCCTTTACTACACACAGGTTATCTCCAATAGAGCCAGACTGATATTGAATTTTTGGGGCTGATAATATCAATATAGAGTATATTGGGTGATATTCATTTTTAAGATAAATGCATAACCTAAACAGATGTCTTTGATAAGTAGTCCATACATGTGGTTATTAAAGAATTGTGACCAAGAACAGGGCAGGACATTTTACATTTGAAAAATAAACGTATTGCTGGAAAAACTATATAATGGTGACACTGTTTCTAAATTATCTTAAATGTATCTTTGTCATTTCTCTAATGTAAATTCTTGTTACATACTGTGATAACAACAATGTCCTCTATCCCTCTTATGCCGATGATACACAGCTGTATGTTCCACATAAATCTAACAGTTTAGCAAAATTATTTGCCTGCCTCACTGATATTAAATGGTAAATGGCTGCATTTATATAGTGCTTTTCTCCAAAGCGCTTTACAGTTTGCCTCTCATTCACACACACACACAGATGGCAAAATAACTGAAATTAGGTCATTCTTCTCATGCTAGTTCTTTGCATTTATTTTTCTCACCTGGACTACTGCAATGCACTAATTACTTTTAAAGCACTAAATGATCCAATGCTCCAAAATATATTATTGATTAACTTACTCCTTATGTGCCTTTGCATTCCCTTAGATCAGTGGATGGAGCGCTGGTGATTTTGACCACTGGGATTAAACAGGCTACATCTGTAACATCTTTTAAATCCTGTCTTAAAACATTCTTCTATCAAAAAGCTTTTATGCATACTTGATATGTTTCTTGTGGTTTTAGCTTTACAGCCTTGTAAGTTTTTATTCTCCATGCTTTTCACTTAAGTTTTTATCTCCTGTGTTTGATTATCTCATTGTTTGTTTTTTTTTATAAGCTCATAGTTTGTATTTATTTGCATTTGCCTTACTTTTACGGTTTGCTTTTTAGTTTATTATTTTAGTTAAATTGTCCAATAATATCGCTCATGCGTGATGGTTTAGCTATGTGATAGTACAGAGACTGATCTTTTAGTCTGTGTTTTATATTTGTGCCTAGGGATTTGCTTTCAACAGTCTTTTTATGTTGATGAAAAAGCTTAATTAATCTACAATGAATTACAGTTGTGAAATAATAAAAGATGAAAAGGTTCAGAGATGAATCATTTTAATAGGTAACAGCGGTGAAAAGCAAACGGGGCCTGGCATTACCAAGCTCAGAGGTTTGATCCCACTCTCTTCATGGTGTGAAGATAGTGTGAACTTTCCATTAGTAGTTTTATCAGACCCTGTGTGCATTATCACAGGCGCTAATTGTTGCATTTTTAAACATTAAAACACTGTAGCACTGTATAATACATTGTGAATAGCTCGCTGTAATTAATGTTTCCCCCCATCTTGCATGAAGCTTTTTTCAAACAGGATGGTGTTTCCTGTCCTTGTCACAGAGCTGCGCAGTTACTTTTGTGTCTTATTATGCAATCAAAGAATAGGTTTGAGAGCAAAACTATCCACACTCACAAATTACTGATTAAAAATGTCGTCCAAAGAATTTTGTTTGCGAATCCAAACTGTCAAAATGTTAAGCTGAAATCTTATCTAAATGAATAGACGCGCATCAAAATCGGCTGCAGTCAAAAAGCAATCTACATGCACCAGTTCAAACACAACGTTCTTGCTATTACTAAGACGGCATTGATTTTCTTTGCTCCCACTCTGTCTTCTCCACAGACTTCAAAACTCCCTCTCGCATTTACTAACAGTGGATGTTGGCAAGCTGTCACTCCAATCGAGGCTGGCCACTAGAGACGCGTCTTTCGTAGGTCCCACCCACGAGATTTCAGCTCAACATTTTGGATTCGCAAAACTTTTAGATTCACAAACAAAACCTTTGGATGACATTTTTAAATTTGTGAGCGTGGATGTTTTTGCTCTCAAACCTATTTTTTTGATTGCATAATAAAGACACAAAAGTAACTCCATACGGATTCTGTATTTGTCTTAAGAGGATTAAAAACAATCTAGGTGTGAGTCTAAATTTCACTAAATATGGCTTTGACTAACAGTAGGCTATGTCGCCTCTTTCTTGTCCGTTCACAGTAAAACGAGTGCCACAGGCAGTACTCACTTGTGTTAAATTTCATGCACGATCATATGAACATCAAAAGTAATAATTGATATATTTCAACTTTTGAGTAAACTTAACCTTTGACCAGTGAAGAGATTAATGGCACGTCAATGAAATAACAGCAATACGTTTGTTTGTATCAGCTACTGTATCACAACAGTTATTCTTGCTGGGCTTCACATAGGAATTGAACACACTGACAATTCAGATTAACACAGTTTATAACAAATCAGTTACATTACATAATGATGATGTCAGCATTCACTACGATGATGTCAGCATTCACTTAACTCCTTTGACATGACGTACTGTACAACAGAACGGCTGAGTTATGTTGTAAATAACTCAATAAAGACCCACCCACACAAACTTGGCACAAAAGTTTTATTTCATGGTTAATATCATTATTAAATCATTATGTAAGATAAAATATTGATTAAATAAAATAAATGATTACAATTATTAATATAATAACATTTATTATAACAACAATAATAGCTTTTTATTTAAGTCACTGGAAAAGTAAAGTGTACAAATGTGAATGAAATGTCTCTGACTCTGACCTGTATCACATGTCAATCAAACACTAGGAAAAAAAACACTTTTCCCTGTTATTATTTACCTATTGTTAAAAACAGATCGACAAGGAACTTATACAGTGTTCATTTTATATAAAATGCATCTACAGCATTTTTTTTTAAGAATGGAAGGCGTGTATGTCTTGGTAAAATAATTTGCAAGAATAATTTGTAACATTGGAATGTGTTGTCTCTGACTTTTTTTTCCCCACTTCCAAGTAAGGTGTAACAAGGCTCATAGTTTTTTTTATTTTTTACAAATTTTCCCTCCAAATAACCCAGCTTTTTTAAAGATTTTCTGTCCCTTTGCACCTAAAATTTATATTGTCTTTGTCGCATCTATAGTTGTTCTTCCTCGCACCGGTATCTGCTTATATTTCATTTGTGTGTTACTGAGACATTTTTCCATGTTTTTTCATTCTTTTTTTTTTGTTGCTATCCGTCAGTCTTGGTGCCCGATTGACATTTTCTCAGGATCTCTCTGTGTCCTGGCTGTGAAGTGAATGATATCGGTGCACTGTCAGCCACAATAAGGCCCTCCATAACCAAACGTCATATTTAAGGCTTGTAATCTTCCTGGCAGCGAGCTTGCCTGTTGACAGTGATCATACTAACGTCTAATGACCTTTTATGAAGACTAAACTTCTAACCAGCCTGTGTGTGTACATGTGTTGTCAGGTCCGGTAGAGGCGTCTGTTCAGGCCAAATGCAGCCCATGTGTGGCCTCTCCATGCCAGAACCAGGGTGTCTGTCAAGTCCACCACACAGAACTGTACACCTGTACCTGCAAGTCTGGCTTCACGGTATGCAACTGTGTGTGTGTGTGTGTGTGTGTGTTGCGAGCTGCAGAGAGGCTTGCGTCAGTTTGTCTGTGTTTGCCAGCACCTTATGACATCTAATCAAATAGTTTTCTCCTGTAGATACACAACAATCCATTTACAAACCCAAAGCTGAATGTTTAAAACCACTGATCCAATTTTTTTTATATTTGCATGTTGTCTATGATTATTTTGAGACCACGTCAGTCTCTGATAATCCCATCAAATTAATCCCTTGACCTGATCTAATGTTGTCAAAAATGTGCTCATTTGTGTGTGTGTGTGTGTGTGTGATATTTCAGGGTAAACACTGTGAGACTCCAGTCGATGCTTGTGTCAGTAATCCCTGCACCAACAGAGGAATCTGTCTAAGTGACGAACAGACCAGAGGATTCAGGTAACAAGTCTTAACCCTTGTAGATGGCAGATGGTTCCATGTAGATGTGGATGCAAAACAACCAGCAGACGTGCCCTGCTGTATTATTTGACATCCCAGTGTTAAACCTACCTGTACAAAATCTGATGACCCCTAAACCAACCTCTGCCAACAAAAGGAAACAAATTTAGGACAGCCAGGTTAGTGTTTCTTCTTCAGGACATTTAAATAATTTTACCTCCCTGACGGACTTCCTCCGCTGTTTTCGGCAGTTTTGGTTATTCCTTCTGGTAGGATTTTAGCCACGCTAGCAGAGTGGCTGCACGAACGGCAATGTTAGACTGAAATATCTCAATAACTATTGGATGGATTGTGATGAGATTTGAGACACATTTCCATGGTCCCCAGAGGTTGAATCCTAATGACTTTGCTGATCCTCTGACTTTTCATCTAGCGCCACCAACAGGACAAAATGACCTCTTGTCCAATGGTTTAGCTCATGACAGGATAGCCCTAAAAGTAATGAGAGAATTCATGTCACCTTCAGTTGCACGTTGAGATAAAAGCTAACATAGCATGCTATGCCATTTAGAAAATCAGCATGTTATACTTAGATGCTACTTGTTAGCCTCTTACCATTATAATTATATGCATGTTAACATCCTGCCATAAGCTTGCTGACATGCTTAATGGTACATGCTAACAGTCATTATTACAACAAATTATGTTTGCTAACAGTCATCATTATATTAAATTATGTTAACATGCAAGTTAACATGATAACATACTAGTACTACTACAGTAAGTGTATGGATGTTGGTATGCTGATATGCTAAAATTAGCATACTTAAATATACAGTTCTAAATGTAATATAAATAAAGCATGCTAACACACAATGAATTGTATGAGTATTGCTGCTTCATTCTGAGTCACTGTGAGGCATGCCAGGGACTTTTCGCTACATCCAGAATAAAAATAGGCTAGGTGAGTTCAAATTTGCCATGTGAGAAGTGGGAAATATGAGTTTTCACAGTTTTTGATTGAGAGAATTTTTGGTGATTTTCCACTGTTCAAACAAGCTGCTCTGGGCTTAGACTGCTGTCAGACAAAAGACCTTCTGCTGCGTTTGACAGCATGAAGTGCTAATAAGCCAAGTTGGTTAATAGCTAATGAATTTGCATATCGTAGTGCAATGAATGGCATTTTACATGTTTATCCCTTGAAGTTTATTCTTGTAGTGAATATATTTTTAGTTTTGTAGTTAATATCTCATGTACCTTGTAGCAGTGAATATTAGAGTTTCTTTGTTTTTGTTTTTTGTTTAGCTGTGCATGTGCATTTGGTTTCCATGGTACTTTCTGCGAGATGAATGTGGACGACTGTCAGGACCACGGATGTGAGAACGGTGCCACCTGTGTGGACGGAGTGGGCAACTACACCTGCTTGTGTCCTCCAAACTACACAGGTATGACGCCTCCTCCTTCCACTTTCGAAAATAACATAGTTGATCCTTTCGAACCATGAGAGAGGAGAAATGATGTGGTCTGAAAGTATGTACAAGCTGTCACATCCCCTCTGTCTGCTCTCATTGTCAGGTCTGTTTTGTGAGGAGGAGGAGGGTGTGTGTTCTCCAGGTAGAAACCCCTGTCAGCATCAGTCCACCTGCGTCAGCACTCCAACCGGCCCCAGGTGACTACACACACACACACACACACACACTTTATCACTGCCAGGCTCAGCAAAGATCCCGGATGAGATTAAAGATACAGACACACACAAACAAACATACAAAGGTAAATTTTGCTGATGTCTCTCTTGAATCCTACACTATGTGTCATGTAGTATATGTGTGGGTGTGTGTGTGTTCCAGGTGTGTGTGTATTCCAGGCTGGGTGGGGCCAGACTGCAGTATAGATTATAATGAATGTGTGGACCATCGATGTCAGAATGGAGCTCAGTGTGTCGACCATCTGGACGGCTACAGCTGCGTCTGTCCACAGGGATACAGGTACTGGGAACATTAGGACAACTGGGAATACTGGGAACACTAGGAACACAGGCGACACTGTATATACTGTACCTGGGAAGATGAAGACTGTCAGGACTCAGGGAACACTAGAATTAGAAACACGGTTTCTTTTATCATCTTAAGGGTACAGGAAACTTGATTTAAAATCACATTTTTCTCAATTCATATATGGGTTTACATGCACTTTACTGTGCAAAACATCTACAGTTACACAAAACCATCAAATAATTAAAAATCAGCGTAGTTTATTTTGACTTTTACCACGTAAGTCCTACATATATATATATATATATATATATATATATATATATATATATATATATATATATATATATATATATAAGAATAATATGATCAAGCCTGAAGAGGATGTTGGCAGATGTATTTTCCACTAATAGTTAAGAAGAAATTTGTAGTTACAGCCTCATGTTACCTTCCACATAAAAGAATAACTCCAATCATGTATACAATGTATACAGATTTAAAACAATCTAAAAAAAAAATAAAAAAAATAAAACTGATGTTGATTGTAACTTAGCATTGGCCAGTAGTACCCTGAGTTTTGGTATAAAGATCAGTGCGTCTCTTATTTTCAAGTAATTAGACTATAGCAGCAGATGTAAAGCGCTTCTGATACCCTCTCGGACGTCTTCTTTTCCCCTCAGTGGTGAATTTTGTGAGGCGGCCCTTCCTCCCCTGTCACTCTGCCATCTGGCTCAGTGTCAGAACGGCGCCCCCTGTGTGGAGAAGACGGGGACTGCGGTCTGTCAGTGTCTGCCAGGCTTTGAGGGTCAGAGCTGTGAGAAGCTGGTCAGTGTCAACTTTGTCGACAGAGATTCGTACGTTCAACTCCAAGACGTCAAGAACTGGCCTCAAGCCAACATCACACTGCAGGTGAGAACAGGACACATACGAACCCGCATCCAGAGACCTCATAGACCTGATAGAAATCAAATATCATAGCAGACTCAGGCACACACATACTCTGATTGGTGTGTCGTGTGTGTGTGTGTGTGTGTGTGTGTGTGTGTGTGTGTGTGTGCGTGATTCAGGTGTCAACAGCAGAGGAAAACGGCATCTTGCTCTATAACGGAGACAACGAGCCAATCGCTGTGGAGCTCCATCAAGGTCATGTAAGGGTCACATATGACCCTGGGAACCAGCCAGCCACTGCTATCTACAGGTACACACACACACACACACACAGTTACTTGTTACTACAATGTCTGTTGTTACAAGGATCCAACTTTCATCCTGTAAGAACATTGGTTCAAATAGGTGCTGGTTGGACTGTGGCTTAGTGGTAGAGCGGGTCGTCCACCTATCAGAAGGTTGGCGGTTCGATCCTGGCATGTCGAAGTGTCCTTGGGCAAGGCACTGAACCCCAAATTGCTCCCGCTGTGCCTTCGCTGTAGCATATCGGTTTAAACTTCACTTCATCTTCACTTGGATCTTATGTTTCTGCACATCCAAGTTGTTGTGTTTCGTGCTCCCATAAAACCACAGCGACCAGTTTACAGTAAACAATGTCCTCTTGCAATAAGCTCAGCTCAGGATATGCTTCCAGAAACAAAGTGAAGTTAGGACAATAAACCTACACTTGAATCTAAAATCATTTTTAATGCTCAGCACAAACACGAATCGAGTTCTTAGAGAAAACTACACATGTTGAGTCCTCCACAGGCAGGTAGTTAACAGGCACCAAATGAGAAGGTGCAGGTACTTGACAAAAGCCCCATCAGTTGAAACTAAGTAGGGAATACACTGTTAGAGCTGAGTTATACTGCATTTTTCTGTGTGAGGGTCATGACTGCCATTGGCTGAAGCTAACCAGCTCAACATGTTTAACATCACACTTAACTATGTGACTCCAGCCAGCAGCTACAGGTGGATTAGTGAAAAGCTGAGTGTTCGTTGAGCGGAGCAATCCGCTGTACTCCCGTCAAGCCCTCAGCAGCAGCCTCTCAGCTCACTGTAGCCCAGCAACGGCGCTTTGAGCGTGTTAGTGCATGATCTGTGTTGTTGCTCAGAGTGAGTCTTGCAGTGTTTGGGAATGTGGACAGATGACATCGGCAGTGTGGTTTTTCCAGTTTAATCAAAGACGCAGCCAGAAGACACTTGAAGCGGAGTGCGCACTTGATCGGGTGTCGAGTGCTTAAATGTTTGGACGGTTCACTGTTACGGAGGAGGAGCCCTGGCCAGCCGACAGCCTGACACGCACACGCACACGCACTGAGGCAATTTGTGTGCTAAGCAGCTGCAGAGAAGAGGAGATTGAGAGCATGGCAAATCAGCTGAAAAGAGAAAAGTTGAAGAGAACAGAGAGAAATACAAGTAGTGAGAAAACAGTAGAAAACTTGAGATGTGAAAAAGAGGGATTCATTAGTCCAAATAGTTATATACCTACATGAAGAGACTGTTTTAGGGACTGTCCATTTAAAGCAAAACACAGGCCAGAATAGACCTACTGTATGTAACCTGGGTCAGAACATCCGAATCTACCCACATCTTTGATTCAGCGTTCACTGATTCACATAGGTTTTATTTTGTTTTATTTTGAAACAGTCGACCATCAGACCTCTATAGGTGGGATTAAAATGTCGACATCATCTTCCTGCATAGCTTGCTACCAACATAAAAAAACAGAGACAGAAAAATAGCCACAAAAGTGGCGACAAGCGTGCATGAGATTGACATGGCTGTACAGGTTGTTTTAAGTTTACTTACAAAAATAGCAACTCTTAAACTCTAAAACTCAACAATATCAGGCTGAATTAACAAAGTGAAATGAAATGGCAAGTAAGACCAGTTCTGAAAAAAACGCGTGATTATTTGCTCCCAGTTTTGTTTGGGTTTCACTTTGGCAAAGAAAATGAAAAACCTGTTAAACATGCTGATATTCTGCCCCAGAAAGGAGAGCCATTTTTCCTATTTTGTCTGATTCTTCTTCTTCTTCTTCTTCTTGTGTTGTTTAAAGCCCCATTTTTAATATTAACATTGAATCAAATAACTGTACAGTGAGAAATGTCACTAGCAGTGCTGAACCCACTGAGAACCAACACCTACAGAAACTGTGCAGCTTTTAGCTGTTTTGTTTATGTGGTTGTACATACTTTGCTGACTGTACGCTGCCCAGCACCAAACAGCAAACAGCTGAAAGGGAATGGTAAAGTGGAGTATCTAACATCTAAATATTCAGCTGAATGTGTAAATAGGCAGTTGCTCACAGACACATTAGCCATAACAACTTTATAAGGCAATAATATGTCAGGTTGTAAATTTGTCTATCTGCCCCCTAGTGGTCAAATCTTGCTTAATGTAGCTTTAATTGCAGTTCACATTTAAGGTTGCATTTTTGCCCCTTACATTTTTCTTTTATTTCTGTGTACAGTAAGTGCCATATGTAACTTTCAGTACCGATGTGCCCTCCTGGGCTGGGTATGTCACACAGTGCGTTGAGGAATCACTTTGTTTCAGGTCAACATGCAGCCAAAAGGCTGATGGCTGACAAGTAAGGTGAAAATATGAGTAGGAGTTGTGTATGTCTATATGTGAGCCTTATCATCCAATAGTGAACTGTCCTGGGCCTTTACCTGCCTTTTCCCTGTGATTATTGAAACAGGAATGAATATTTGGTTTAAGATTGCATCCAAAACCAGAAGGTTAGACAAATTCTCTACATCGCACCAAAAAAATGTAATCCCAGAAACAACCAAAATGTGACCTTCAATACTGCTCTGTCGTCGTCATTCTTTCCCTGTGCTAAGTTCCTGCATTGTAAATTTAATATGAAATGTGTATGTTACGCCCTCTACGCACAGCACTGAGACGGTGAACGACGGGCAGTTTCACACAGTAGAGCTTGTGACCTTTAATCGGATGGTGAACCTGTCTGTGGACGGAGGAGAGCCGACGACTCTGGACAGTCAGGGCCGGAGCCAGCCGGTGAGGGGGGAGGCGCCTCTGTACGTAGGAGGTAAGAGCAGAGAGACAGCAGAGGGTAAACACTCCTAAACTCAGACAAATACCTTTCTGTTCATGGACCAGAAGTTTATAGAATTTTCAAATGAACAAAACTACCTTTCCCCAGATTGATTTCTGTCTAACCGTCTGTCTCTCAGGTATGCCTGAGGAGGTGATGCCCGCCTCTCTGGGTCTCTCCTCTCAGACCCTCAACACATCCAGTTTCCACGGCTGCATCAGGAACCTCTACATCAACCACGAGCTGCAGGACTTCACCCGCAGCCACATGAAGCCGGGGGTGGTGCCGGGCTGTCAGGCCTGCCGCAAACTCTACTGTCTGCGCGGCATCTGCCAGCCCAACGCTGCGCAGGTAGGAGGCAGACAGCCAACATACAACAGCCTATATTCAACAGGGAAAAGCCATACAAACACAACAGTAACATAAAAGTTAAATTAAAGAATAGTCAAGTTTAAAAATCAAGTTAAAAAAAATTCTAACACTTTTTATATCATTGTCACTGTCTGATTTAAAAAAAAAAAAAGTTGTTAAAAAATTGTCCCTGAACTTTCCGTCACCATCAATCTGCACTTTTATACTTTTATATCCTGTTTATCTCTACTTGAATGTTTCAGTCTTGCATGATTTATAATGTATCAGAAATATTCCTGAGGTGAAGAGCTCTTGAATGTTATTTTATTTCATGTCATAGCAAACAGGTATTGCATTTAAATTTTTAAAGAGCTCTCTATTATGAGTAGGAGAACTTTGAGGAGCACAGGAATGCAGGAGATAGAAGAGGAGAAGGTTAATGATGGGGAATGTATTTTTTGACCCAGTTATTCAGGTATAAACATTTATTGTGATTTATGTTTTCACAGATAATGGATTAAGTAGTAAACATGTTGTCTTTCACAGGGTCCCCAGTGTCACTGCCAGCCAGGCTGGACAGGACAACACTGTGACCTGCCAATAACAGGAGGACTTACTGGAGCGGATGTTGTCACCACGGCAACCGGTGTGAGCCCATGTGAAGGCAGCAAGTAAGTGTGATTTGTTCTGGCTTTTAAAAACATTTCAGATGCTGTACAAATCACGCACTTGACTTTGAATTTGGTCCACTTTCCAAACATCGTTCCTTGTTATATTAAGTTAAAAGTGTTAATGTGACGAGTACATAAATTCTTTTTAATGTTGGTTTTTATGTTGATTTGTTCTTCGTGTTGAGTCTCTTCTCCTCATCTCTCTCACTCTGTTTTAATCCAGGTGTGTGAAGGGTGTGTGCGTGGCATTGGACGCACAGACGTACCGCTGCGACTGTGAGGAGGGATATCGCGGTGCGTTGTGTAATCTGCAGGGGGAGCCGGCGGGTTTGTGCCAGGGTCTGCAGTGTTTGCATGGCCAGTGTCGCGAGACAGAGGACGGAGAGCAATGCGTCTGTGAGCAGGGATACACCGGAGAGAGCTGTGACATAGGTGAGGAAGGACGAGGGATCAGGGTGGAAACAGCTTTTTAATCTCAAATGAGACGTAATGTGACATAAATGGTTTTCGGGATGGTCAGATTAGGTGATCATGGTGCTTTAAACATGTTACACTAAATGTTAACCCCCCCCACCAATCATAGTTTACAATCTTTCACAACCTGCATGAAACGTAAAGGTGATCTGGAGCATCATGGAGCATGTTAAAATGGTCAAACTAGATAAGAGAAAGTAAAAAAACACTAGTCTTTCTGTCGGGGCCTTATGAGGTGCCCCAAGAGCAGAACTTCCACTAACACACACTACATGGATTAAAACAACAAATTGTCATGCCCAGCGGTCATTTTTATTCCCTGCGCTCCACGCGTGTCAGATTACTGGGTCATTATCGTACAGTCTGATTCAGAAGAACACTGAACACATTTGCATTCATGCATTAGACATGTATTTTACATCACATCCGCACCAAACGTGTTGAAACAATTTATTCAAACTTTTTCTTGAACATTGAGCTGAATCCGCTCATGAAAATGCAAGTCTCCGCCCTCTTTAAAAACAACCTAATCTGATCCAAAAAATGAAAAAAAGTAAAGTCAAGGAGTTCCTGTCATCTGATCGTTATTTGCATTTGGGATAACAAAAGTAAAAGTTTGTTCCATAATGATCATTTTTTTAAAACTTTTTGATCGATTAAGAAATTATCCGAATCAGAATCACTCAGAAAAAACATATTTTCTCACCTACTCCTGAATAATCCGCAGACCTCAGTGTCAACATTTATTTTTTTTTAAGAACTGTTTGCTTTGGTGAAACGTAGTTCCAATGAAGGTTTTTAACATCCGAGATATTGTTTTTAATCCAAGATATTGTCTTTGTGCTTTTTGTAATTTGGGTGAATTGACCCTTTAACTGCTGAGGTCTGGTTGTCTCTTAAACCTCCCTGTGTGTGTCCCCCCCCCACAAAGAGTCCCCGTGTCAAGGTGAGCCGGTGAGAGATTACCACCGGCTGCAGCACGGGACCGTCCTCTGCCAGACCTCCAAGCCCTTCTCCTGGGTCGAATGTCGGGGTCAGTGCCAGGCGGGAGCCGAGCCGGCCGTCACCGCCGCGTCCTGCTGCGCTCCTCTGAGGGTCAGACGCCGGCGGCTCACCTTCGAATGCGACGACGGGACCTCGTTTACGCAGGACGTGGAGAAGCCCGTGGAGTGTGGCTGCAAGGAGTGTGTGTAGTACCGTGGGCGTAATGGTGCGCACATACACACATGCAGACACACACACGTCCAAACACAACACACACACACCAAGCTAAAGAGGTACACACTGTAGGGATTATATCACTGATAAACGGACATTTTGGTGTTTTGTTTTGTGTGTTTTTGCGCACAGACGCAGTTTTGTAACATAAGACAGTTCTTCCCTCTCGAAACATGAAATCAACGAGTCAACCTCATCGTCATCTTCCTCCTCTGCTCCTGCTCCAGGCAGGAGAACCTGCGCGCTAACTACCTAACTCCAGCTCATTTTTAATACTCGTGTTGAAAAGCCTCCGTATGCCTTCTCTCTGTGTTTCTGATGTGTGGCTGGTTAAGTGTTGCTCCTCATTCCCTCAAAGCTGCGACGGTGACGGACGACTTTCGCGAGAAATAAAGGTACTAATTTAAGCCGGGGACTCGTGTATGAAATAAAAGGTTTGTCAATCAAATTTGACGTGTTAAAAATCCGTTTTTATCAGCAATGTAATGATTTTACCTGTCAGACTTCATGTGCAGGTATTTCTGAACAGCAGCCCTGAGGGCTGTCAGTTTGATGAAGAAGCGAACTGGTGAAATAAAAGTACATTTTAAAGTATTGTTGGCTGCAGACATGGCTGCTGTTTCTCTGTTAGGCTCCTACACCGATGAGGGGTTCAAGCACCAAGTGTTCAGTTTGTTCTTAAAGTTGTGATTGAAGTAGTTCAGCAGTGACAATGTGCGGCAGACTTTATGTGCTGATCTCACAATAACCAGGAAGGTGAAATCCTCAACCTGTCAGCGGCCTCACATTTTGCGAAATGAGCATAAACTCTGAAACACAGAATGTGTTGTGGAAACAAAATAACGTGCTGATTAGAGGTATTTCTAACAAACAGCTTCGACAGTCTTCTGTCCAGACCTTTTCTCCTCAAAGCAACTGGAAGCTATAGAGCTCAGCAGTGAGGTTTGGGAAATTCACTTAAAAAAGCGGGCGCTCACCGTTGAGCTCTATAGATGATATCAGTGACAACCCAAAGTACAGAAATATGAATACAGGCTATAACTAGTTTTTTGAAAGTGTAAATGCGCTTCTCCGATCTCAACATTCATCATGTTCATCAGGATAGTTCTTCACATTCTTGAGCTTGAGCTTACTTATTACTTACTAAGGAATTGATGTCACGCTCAGTGTAACAACAGCATACATTTGACATAATATTTTGTAAATTAAGTTTAGACAATAATTTGATGAATATTGTGGCTTTAGGGTTATGTCCATTTTAAATTAAGGAACACTTGAATCGAAAATGAAACCTTTGCTCAGAGTAGAAAATAAAAGGCATAATCCGAATGTAAATAACAGTGTCACCCCACCACCAAACACAGCCTGAAGGTCAAAGGTGACAGGGTTCACGGGGGACAGCAGAGGAGTTATGACACGTTCACATCGCTGCTCACCAGACGCCCTTTCTGCCAGTTTAGACTGGCCGGGGGACTGGGAGCGTGTGTGTAAGTCTTGTACTTATATATTTGTGAGGACCAGTTTTTATAGACCATGAGTATATTTTGTCCGTTTCTCACTTCTACAAAGGTCTGTTTCATAGGGTTTAAACTTATTTTTTAGAGTTAAGCTTAGAATTACGTTTGAATTAAGGTTAGGGCTGCATATCGAACCTCATTACTGTTATAGTACCGAAGAAAATGTGTCTAGCTCCAGGTTTTGAAGGCTGTAAAATAGCAAAAGTTTGCATTGAATAACCAGTAAGATTCCTAATCTTGTTTATTTAACTTTTTATCACTTATATAAATCAGTTTTTTCAAATGTTATACTATTTTCTTTAGTTCTTGTACATTCAACATTTAAGAAGTCTGGCTTCTTTTGTTAAACTTGCATTCATTCATTAATTTCTTTGGCCACTTGGGGGCAGCACAGTAAGCTCTCGACACAACATTGACATATTATCACCTTACATGTAAGTTGTTGGTAAAAGTAGTTGCTTATTTGAACATCCAGCAAACACAGAGCAATAAATGGCCACTATGTAAGTACAATAGTATTCAATCTACTTTTAGCTCGGTTTTTGGTCTCCACCAACTCCTGAGAAAAATACATGGCCCTTCAGCTGCCAAATGCTCCACTATGCTCACCAGCAAATCGCTAACTGTGTCTGTCTGCTGTTAGCAGGTAGTGTACAGTGGGTTTATCAGAGATTTGTTTTTCTGAAAACAGCTACATCTGGAATCAACGCTGATGAGAGTGAACGAAAAGTTGCAGGCTGGGAAACCAAAACAATGAGCTGAAAGACGCTAAACCGCTCCATAGAGCTAAGAGGAACTGCAGAGTTGGTGATAATTATCTGTGGGTTTGTCACTGCAAGCGGCAGCTTTCAATTACACTCAGGTATATGATCCAATGTTGATATGATAATATTGATTAGATGTATCAATATAGAAACACAAGTATTTCATTAAAACATCAGAAAATTTCAAATAATACAGACCCAGGAAAGGGTTGGGATTATCCAAATAGCTGCGATGGTTATGGTTAGGGGCTAGGGAAGGCATTATGTGAATCATGGTCCTCACAAGTATAGATGTGCAGTTTTGTGCGTGCGTGTTTGTCAATGTAAGACGCTTCCAACAACAAGACGCTGTCCCTGATAATGAGCTTCATTATACGACGATGCAGCCTGTTTGTTTGGATCAAACGCTTCCTCTCCAATTTCTCAGACGAGCCAGTGAACGCATCACAGAAATGCCACAGAAAATGTAGCTTTTATATATGATGACATGTTTATTTATATGGATGTGAAACTAAAATAAAGGTGCGTAATATTCATTTTTAACATGTTTTTATTTGTTTTTTAGCCTTTGGGTAAAAGCTGAGTTGTGTCATAAATCAGTTTCAAACTAATGTAGCTTTTATTATTATCATTATTATTATAACTGCAATACATCTACACGCAGTAACAGCCTAACAGATTGTAATATATATTATGAGCTTATAATGCATTTGATTTTGTCATAGTATTTTTATATGTTGAAGAGGATGTTGTCACTGTTTCATCTGTAGTCTGTAGAGAAATCTTTCTTTTCAGTTGCCAAAAAATCTTTCCAAACCGACCTCGCATCATTGACGGGAATTTTACAAAATAAGGGAAAAAAAAAATCTGATCGTGTTTTGGTTCATGTTGTCTCACCTGAAAGCAGACAACAAGTAGTGCTTCTTTTTCCTATTTATTTAAATAAAGAGCTGTTTCTCCTTCATTGTTTGTCTGTTTTTCTTCTTCTTCAACCTTGATTTTCTAGTTGTTGTTGCTCTGACCTTTGACCTCATTGTGTCATGGCTGTCTAGCGTCCAGGGCGAGTCGATGGGCGATGGCAGCTCATGGAGACCGAGAAGAGAGGGAGAGAGAAAGGGAGAATGGTTAAAAGAAAGAAAGAGAGATAGTGGGGGTGGGAAGGGAGACTAAAAATGGAAGAGGAGACTCAGAGGAGTGCTAGATGGAGTGATGGAGGAGGATGGGAGACTGGTTTTGAGAAGGTAGTGGCAGACTGAGGACAGAGAAAGATGGAGGACAAAGTAAGGAAGGATGGAGGGAGAGAAACGAGGGATGTCCCGCTGCGAGGGGGGGGCAGTGCTCTGAGACTGAAGCCGTTTAATGAAACTGTGATTTATGCGTCCCCTCGTAACCATAAAACATAATATATACCCCCACCGGCTTTGACAGAGTCCCTCCTCCCCAACACACACACAGAAACACACACCCTTCCAGTCTACTCTCCAGTGAAAACTACTGCACCCCCCCAACCTTTATACACCACCATCTTTGCCCCTTCCCCCTCTCCTCTCCTCTGTCTCTCTCTGTCTTTAAGGGAGGATAAAATCATGGCAGCAGCACCTTCCCAACCCCCCAATTCCAATAAAGCCTCCACATCTTCTCACACTGACGATCTGCTGCATACAAAGGACAAAAACATACACACACACACACACACTGCAGTGAAAAAATTGGCAGGCTGATTGTCAGCTGCATGAACAGAAACGATTGATCATACACACAGTAACTGAGGTGTTTGTCTCAAAAATGGATAAATATAAACAATACATCCAATTTGGCAAAAAAAAAATATCATCAGCCAGAATTTATTCAGTGGTAATGTTATTCTCTGAGAGAAATGTAGAAGAAAAGGGGAAATGTATTTCATCTCTGAGGGGAAATTGGTTCATTAAATCAGAAAAACAAACAAACAGAGGACTAGCTGACACTCATAAATTGGCCCTTCATTGCAGAGTTTGTACTGACAAAAAAAATTACAGACGGTCACTATTAAAAATGACATAACGCATTGACGTTGCACATATTTATGCATAAACGTATGCCAATGTTTTTACACGGCTGCTGGTTCAGAGAGCAAAGCAAAAGGACCACAGTGCCTAAAAGCTTCAACATGTCTTCATCTATACACACACTGTATTGATGTAAACCGCAAGTCCCTTAAATGAGCCTTTTGAGTTCTGTTGTCTATACTGAGAAAAAACTATGAATGCGTTTGCATGCACTTTAGTATCCCAGTTATGCTTTGTGCATGTCAGCATCATATCCTGGTTTCAGAAACCTGATATAGTACCAGGATACTGTGGCAGGTAAAACCGTATCCAGGTTTCTGATTATTCATGTTCGTAGCTGCGTCCTTGATTCAAATTATGTAACAGCCAGTAAAACAAAAGATATGATGATAAATGATGTAAAGTCATCTATATGCTGAAATAAAAGTGAAAGTCTGACTCTGGTAATGCAGAGGATGTATTTTATTGTCACTCTCATCTTCTACATGTATTGCTTAAGTTTAGATGGAGAAGCGAAGTCCAACAGACTGGTAAATACAGCAAAGACCAAACTGAGTTCATCGTCAGCTGCTGAGGTAACTCAGAAGCTAAGCAGATAATCAGAAACCTGGATAATATGATCGTGTGTATATAAGGATATGAATAAATAGGTTTATGTTCCATGTAAATATACTGAATGGGACCAAAACCAGGATAAGACTCAAAACCGGGATACTGGTGTCCATGTAAATCTTCACAAGTCTAAACCTTTTAAAGACATAATAATAATAATGATAATATTTATACAGCACTTTTCAAAACAGTTACAAAGTGGTTTACATGGGTGAACCAGGATTAAGATATTTCAGAAGGCAATGAGGCAAATCAAATCTGACAATTAAAATAATACAAAAATAAAATGTAATAAAATACCCAACAACAATATAAGATAAAAATATATGAATTATAATACATAAACGCATCACCATGTACGTGTGAGTGTGGGTCAGGAAGCAGAACAGTTTCCAGGGTCTTTAAAGATGGAAACACCTCTGACAGTCCTGGTATCAGTGTATCAATAACCTATCTCTACTGAACATACTGACTGATGTATTGATTATTTATACAGCCCTTGTCCAGCTCATGTGCAATATAATATAATACAGCCACATTCCTTAGGTGCTGTCAAACATAGTCAAAATGTCAGATATTGTGATAGTTTTATATAATTTTATTTTCTTTATTTTCCAGGTATAACTGCATCTATGCAACACTAATGTAACATCTTATTTATTCCTTGTAGTGAAACTTAATATGCCCTTTATTCAAATATAGTTTGTTCTCATCTGGTTTGGTTTCCCATTATCAAAAATGGTTTATAATTGCCTCAATGTGCAATGTTAGTACTCCAGAATAAATTAGGTATTGCAAAATGATGTTATTAAGTTAAGTGTAAAATTTCAACGTCCACTTTCTAGCTAGAAGACCGATTGTTAAACTCCATCCACTGAGAAAGACTGTGCGATCCAGTTTGAAAGTCCAGCTAATAAAACTAAACTAAAGTATTTTATAACTTTTTCTACTTGTTAATATTATTCATTTAGTATACCTCATCTTACAATATATTACTATGGTATATCGCTTTACATCTCCATTTGGAAAGTAATTCCAAAATGACTTCAGTTCAGAGTTTCTCAACATTTTGTGATCCGGTCAGGTCCCAGACTTTTCTGATCCGTTTGGATCCTGGAGGGATTACAAAGACAACGTGGTATGTTTTGCCCAACCCTGTTTCCTAGAAATGGCATTTATCTTAAAGGCAGAATGAGTAGGATTTGTCGGTCGCGGTTTGTGAACACAACATTCAAAGTTGGCCCCTCCTCCCCGTCTCAACGACACCAGAAGAGCACGCCCAGTGCTGTGTGTGACAGCGTTGCTGTATCAGTACCTCAGTGTTAGAAAAAAATACACTGCTAACAGTAATGTTAGCTATCATCTGCTATATACCAGCTCATTACAGACTAGCACTGAGTCTCCAGCGATCAACTGACTAACTTACATTGGTGTGGGACTGCCGCGGTAACCGTGTGGCTTGTGTGTTTGACAGAAAATGATTCTAAGCTCAAACTCAGCACTGCAGACCTCAAGGCTTATTTTTTCAAAACGTATTGTAAGTTATTTGCATTGGTTGATAGTAGGATTTAGTGTGTACACACACTGCTTGTACGTACACTGCTAACTACTGTTTTTGGAACATTACATTTGTTGTACTGGAAAAGTTGATCCTTTAGCAAGCTAACTAAGCTGACCGCCGGCACCTACCTGTTCAACAGAAAACAGGCCCACTCCACATCGCTCTTCATCCCCATCTTCTCCTTCAGTGCTCGCCAGCGGGTGTAAGCCAACCCCAGATTCCCTCTCGTTTTGGAACTAGCTTTGTCTGCTTGGCGTTCCGCCTCGCTATATTTGCGAGGCTATATGTGTCCACAATTTTTGTAGCTTCTTACATCCTGCCCGCTGTTACTGGCTTGGGGCTACACACCCACTGCCCAAAGGTCGACACCCTGAAACATCCTGAACACAGCAAAATACAGACAGAGGGCAGCGTCTCTGCAGATACAGACACCGCCACACACTTCCAGTGGGTCATAAGTGATGATTGAGAGGGATTATTTTTGTATGAGGCTATACATTGTTTTTTTTTTCATTCTGCCTTTAACTCAAGGTCCACCTACTAGTTTTTTCCAGGCCTTTCAACTGCTGAGTGGACCCTGGGTTAAGGTTGTTTTGGTCAAACTACTGATAAAGAACTTTCATGCGCAGTATTTCAAACTTACCAACCTTTTTTAAAGAAGGCATTTGTTTAAGTTATATTTAAGCTTCGACAGTTGTTTTTTTAGTATTTAATTGATTTTTTTTGACCCCATGTGGTGTCCCAAACCCAATTATGAGAATCCCTGATGTGATGGTTGGCAGCTGACAGCTGATTGACCGAACAAAGGCCTCATGTAGTGTGAGAGATTACATTTTTAATGTAACATGTTGATGCCTGTCTTCCCCTCTTGCCTCCTCTCTTCTCCTCTCCTCCTGTCGCCTCTTACTTCCTCTCTACGTCCCTCATTTATTTTCGTTTCTTCTCCTCTCCTCTCGTCTCCTCTCCTGTCTTTTTGCTTCCTCTCTTCTTATTGATTGATCCTTCCTTCTCCTTTTACGCTTACATTTCATTTTTCTCTCCTCTCTCATCCACTTCTCCCTTTGCTTGTTTTTGTTTTCTCTCTCCTCCATTGTTTTTCGTTCCCTCCTCCTCCTCCACCTCTCCACTGTCCTTGCCCTTTTGCGTCTCTCTCCTCTTATTTTCTCTCTTCATCCTTCACTCCATCCTCTCTCCTCTGTCTTCTCTACCAATGAATGATCTCTTCTGTTCATTTGTCTTCGCCTCATCTCTTTCCTTTTCTCTTACTCATCTTCTTGTACTGCTTTGTTTATTCTCTCTGCTTTACTTTCTTCTCTCTTCCTCGCCTCTCTTATGTGCACTTTTTTCTTTATTTTTCTCAGCTTTTTTTTCTTTTATTAGAATGATATTTCCTATTTTTTTCCCAATGGATTTAGTTTTGTGTTGTATTATCCCTCTGGATAATGGATTTACCCTGAGCATTAAGTCCAGGATTTTGCTCAGTAGATGAGCTAAGACTCGTTGCCCGGTATCATAAAATAAATCATTCCCCTTTAAAGTAACAGTGAAACTTTCCATTGGAAGAACCTCATTTATTTTTCTGTACCACTGCAGTACAGTTCTTTAATCCACTGGAGCAAAATGAACTCGCTAACAGAAGACGCTTTGTTAGTCCAAACCCTCAGAGGAAAGTTCAAGCAAAAACATCATGGTTGGATTTTAATTTCCATGTGGACAATGGTGCAGAGTTCCTTTCTTACATTTTTCCAGTGTCTTTTAATAAATGGACACAAGCACAGATAATGAAACTATGTCCCTGCATCATTCTTGCCTTTCATGCAGAGGAGAGACATCTTGTTGAGAAACTGCATTTCTTGTCTTTTCACCCTAAACTTCATCTTTCTCCAAAGGTTGTTGCAATTTTCTTTAATTTTATGCCTCCTACTTTCTCATCTCTCCGTCACCTTTCTTTATTTCTCCCATCTCCTCTCTTCTTGTTTTTTTCTTCAAATTCTTCTATCTTGCTTTTCTTTCCTTCTCTCGTCTCCTCGTGTTTACTTTCCTGTCATTTAACATTTTCTTTCTTATTTCTACTCTTCATTTCTAGTCTTTGTCCATAGCTGTTCTCATCCAATTTCCCCTTTTGTTTCATCTTTTTCTGCTTGTTTATTTAATCTCTCTATTCTTCTCTATGCTTTATTTTTATTTATCCTATTTGACTTTGATTTACTGAAGCTCACTTGCTCTCCTTTCCATTTTTGTTCTCTCCATATCCTCCTCTCCACTCCATAGTTTTCTTTGTTCATCTCTCCTCCATCACCTTTTTGTTCTACTTCTTCTTTGTTCACCCCCTCCTCTCCTCTTCTCCTCCTTTTCCTCCCCCACACATGCTCCCTCTTTTTTCTCCTCCACCTCTCCTTCCTTTTCCTCTCCATCACCTTTCTTTCACTTGTATCTTGCTCTCCTTTGTTCATCTTTCTCCTCCTTTATCATCCTCTCCTCTTTCTATGCCCTTCTCTTCTTCTTCTTTGTTCACCCCCCTCCTCCCTTCTTCTCCTCCTCCTTTTCCTCCCCCATCCACACACACTCTCTTTCTTTCCTCCTCCTCTCCTCTCGTGCAGTTCTTTCTTGCCGTAGAGCAGATGTCCTTTTATTGATATGATCATGGTTAGTGGTCTCCAGGTGCTCATTGGATCCACCATATAACCTCCTGCAGCCAGCGGCCCGAAACACACACACACTCTCACACACACACACACACACACCCTGCGGCTACAGCGTCTCTTGGATACGGTGAGCTGCAAGAGAGGAAACAGGTGAAAAAGAGAGAAGAAGAGAGAGGAGGGAGCTGGGATGAAGGCAAACAAAAATTTCAAAAAAAGAGGAGAGGAAGGGTAAAAAAGGAGGAGGTTGGGGGATAAGTGACAGAGAAAGAGAAAAAGATGGGGGAAGGGGTTTTAGAGCGCCAGAGGCAAACTGAATATCTCAGGCAGTTGCCAAAAGAAGGAGTCGAAACTACCAAGGTGACCTGGGAGGAGTTCCTGTTACAGAAAAAAGAAAGAGAAATAATAAAAAAAGGTTGCCATTAGTCCCCCATAGAACGGTGATTCAATCATTTTCAATTAGGTTTGACCTTGTTGAACATTTGCTCTCCTTTCAGCATCAAATTAAGTTGCATTGTGAGGTTTTCATTTAGCTCCCTGAGAATGTTGCCTTTATTTTTTGTGTCACGGCCACATCACGGAGGAGCTGAAGACGTCCAATCAGACATGTGGAGGCTTGACTGTGGCAGCAAGGTCTCTGGATGTGTTTCAGTCTCACTGTGTACCAATAAAGGTTCATGAAGGCTGCAGATTGAAGCTGTTTTGTCTTCAGCCACATTCAGACGGTCTTACAACACATTGAAGCACTACGAGGAGCAGAGTTCAAGATTGATAAACTAATCTCTGTATACAGGAAGCTTTTTATTTTTTATTTTCTATTTCATGTCTCACTTTTATTTTATTGTGAAGCACTTTTTTGACATCTGATATAGAAAGGTGCTATATAAATAAATGTTACTTTTTCCCTATATTTTTTAATACAAAATAAATAATTATGAGATTTATCTTTACTCTTTTCAGATTTTCTTCACATCCAAACTGTTTGTGTGGGTGTGGAAAAAATAATCAGAAAATCAATGGTTTCCTCTTTCCTGCTATTTTTGACCTGACTCTGGCATTAATTAACACTAATTAAAACAGAGGAAGTAGGAGCTCAGCAGGATGAAAAAGAGACAAGATTTTACTAGAAAACAAATTATATGATTACAACTAAATAGTGAAACTTTTTAAATGATATGAGTTCATTTAATACTTGTTAATTACTTCTGGACCCAGAGACACCTCATGATAAACTACGTCTATTATTGGAAATGTTTTAAGACTTTTAAGAACAGTACTTTGCTGAGTCTAACGAAATTAGCTAAAGCTCTCACATGCATCAGTATTTAATGTGTAGGTTTACTGAGACAAAACACTATGAAATTAACACACATCATTTACATGCCAATCAGGAATAGCTGATCAAACAGAGTATATGATATGATGATATCTGCTCAACAAATAAGCAGAAAGACTAACATTTCCAATGTCTGATGTAATATCTAACACTATAATGAAGTATTTATTTTTTTACCTAGACAGGATGTATATATAAGTTTTTCCTTTTCATTTAATTTCAATTCATACAGTTTGTCAGATTAATATGGCTTAGTTTGACTTAATATACATAATATGATATTGGTGTGGTATGCAGTAGCTATTTATGGCTGTGCTCCAGAATAAATCCATGCATTCAGCAGGGGATGAACGCTAAGAAGCTGAAGGTATTTAAATGTCAATGTTTAATTTTAATAAATGAATATTGACAGAAGAAGAATATATTATTTTCTTTTGAATCCTTCTTCATTATAACCCGTGGTGTTACTCTCCACCGCCACACGGTGTCGCTGCTGCACACAGACGCAGAATAGAGCGTAAAGCCTCTTCCGGGTTTAAGACAGATATCAGTTGGCGGGCTGAACAAACTTTAGTTGGTGGAAGAAAGCTACAGGACTGACACTTTTACATAAGAAAGAAGGACATGGGAAAAACGGACAGCTACAACCAGTGAGGACGGCGGAGACAGGTGACAGTGACTGTGGAGCTGGTATTGATGCTAGCCTGCTAATGACAGAGGCCCCTAAAGAGGGATTCAACTGACCAGCTAACAGTTAGCTTAACCGGTTAGCCTTGGTTTAACGTGCTGCTAACGGTTGTTTTACCCGTTGGAACAGCTCAGGACTTTATCATTTGGAAATGAAATCATATGTGGATTTGGACGTTTCTGCAGAGAAGATGAACGAACACGTTTTAAGGTAAGACTGTTAACTAACATTATGTGTGAGCTACTCTTTCAGTGACATTAGTCTGTTGGTTAGCATGTCAGTCCATGTAGTGCGCAACTAGCCAGTTAGTGTTCAGGTTTGAGGGAAGTGGCAGGCTGGTGGATTTGAATTTAAGTTAACTTTTTTTGTTAACATTAATTGTGATTTGTCAGGAAAACAAAACAACAACAACAACAGATGTGTTACACATTTATTCACTGGCGAATGAGAGCGCTTTTTCTAGAGTCTGCTTTGATGATCTCCCGTGACTGATTTGATTTTGCTGAATAAATCCTGCAGGTGCTTACTGTTTAAGTGAGGCTTCATCCAACTGGCCTATTTTGCTGTCAATCAACATATCAACAGCTCTGGTCCTTATGAACAAAATGAACACTTGGTTGTAAATGTAAAAAGGTAAATTTTTCTGTCAATGTAATCAATCTAGCTTTGCCTCCAAATAACAAACACCCCCGTAGGCATTGCAGTCAAAAATCCTGGAGCCTCCCCTGTGTAACAGTGGTCTGTTCATGTGAACGTGAAAGTGAAATCTCTAACCTCAGAACTACAAATAATATCACATCATATCCAATTAAGACAGATTGATTTTAGAAAGTCTGGACAGCAAAAAAAAAAACTACATGAAATGTGATTTTTGCAAATCGGCTCCAAGTCACATTTGGAGGTGGCTTGAAATGCGATTCCAATCAGATTTATTTTCTCAGTCTCAGTCTGGAAGCTTGGGCTGCTCGAATCGGATTTCAGACAATGACAATGACTGCGTTGGAAAGCCGTGTCACCAGCGTACGTAATTACTGACGCCTCTGTCGTTACCACAGCAACCCATGCAGATAGGTTGGTGATGTCTGGACACACAAATCCAATCTGATCACTTGCAAATAACAGTGCCGACAGTCTGTCTTAAAGATCTGATTTGAGAAACAAATAGTTTGGTCCATCACACGTTCCCAGAGCTCAAGGTGACTTATTCAGATTGCTTGTTTTGTCAGTCCAAAACTCAAAGATGTTCAATTTCAAATTATATGAAACATCGAAAAGCGGCAAATCCTGGAACCAGCAATTGTTTTGATGATAAATAACTTAAATGCTCAATCGATTTATTAAAATTGTTGTTGATATATTTATTTGTAGGTCTATTAATCGATTATTCAACTAGTCATATCGCCACTAAATCCCATTGAACGCTGTGTATCTGCAGCTGGAGCAATGTATTAATAATTCGTGCCCTATATGTGAGCGAAGGTTAAAAGACAAGTTTATTTGCATAGCACCTTTAGAACACAGAGGCAAGTCGAAGTGCTTCAGACAAGGAATAAAACAACATTTAAAAGGAAAATCAGACACATTTAAAAAAAAAAGTAGGTTAACAGTGAAGCGAGTTGAGGTGGTTCACCCTCTGCTGCTGTATCGGAGCTCGTTAGGAGCCGCCATCATCGGTGTGCTGCAGCTAAACGCAGCTCAGACAGGCCTGGGGAGACGACCACATGGGGCTGGCGCTGAGCCTTAATTGAATGGAGCTGATGCGGTTCCATTAATCAGTAATGGGGAGCCTTGCTGGGCCCAGCCACCACACACCACAGCAGGAGGGGCTTCTGATGGGGGCCTCTGACATTTTCACAGTAGTCAGTGTGTATATGAAAAACAGGGACAGAGGAGGGAGATGTGTTCATGTCTCAGGAGTAAAAAGGTTGGAATGAGGAGAATATTTTATATCAAATGTTTCTACCCCTACATTTCTTCAGCGCACATTTCTGTCATGCACTGTGCAGGAGGACACAATGGGAGCCATTAAAGCTTTTTATCAAACGGTTGCTACTTCTGCTTTTTTGCTCCATCGTCTCACACTGGAAAGAGCAGCAGCAGCAGGCAGTTAATGGCTAGTTTAAATGCTAGAAATGAAATATCCGCTTCTTCTCTCCAGTGTCCTGTCATGTCTTGTGCTGAAACAATTACTTGATTCATTGATTAGTCGATCAACATACAATTAAAAATAATTGAATAATTGTTTGTTTGCAACACAATTAGAAATACAACCACTAGATTTAGAAATACAATCACTAGTAACATTATTGATTCTTGTGTAGGGTTGCAACAAAACAGATTATTTTAATTATCAATTAATCTGCTGATTTTTATTTATATATATTTTTTTATTAATCTTTGGTCTATAAAATGTCAGTGAAAAATGTCCCATTACAATTTCTCAGAGCCTTAGGTAACGTCTTTAAAATAACCTAAAAATATCCAGTGTACAATGAGAAAAGTTGCAAATATACATATTTCGGTGCCTGGAACCAGCAAATTGTTTTGGGTTCGAATGTGAGAAATTAGCAGACAGCAAAGCAGAGGAGAGAATGAAGTGAAAGATATTAACTTACGACAAACAAAGCCAATAAGAGTAATTTATCAAAACACCCGTAAACAAGCATAAACTTGCAGAAAACTTGCAATAGCATGATATAAATTGATATCAGTAACAGTTTCTTATTAATATCATGATACTAATTTAAACCATATTGTCCAGCTACAACAGAAAGCTGCTCAATGGCGTCCACCAGTTCACTTGACAGGGCTCCAGACTAACTTTTAACATTGGTGGCACAGGTGCACCAGCACATAATTTAGGTGCACCTTAGGGCTGGGCGGTATGGCCTAAAATTTATATCACGGTATAATTTGAAGCACGGGCGAAAGGGGTGTGCCATATCATATCGTTCACAATAATACTCGTATAATTTTTTAATATTATCCAAAAAAAAGTCATACCATGATAATCGTAACGTTATGCACAGCATCAACAAGCATTGCTGTAAGCGAAAGTAGCATTGCTACTGGTGGTGTGCCGCTTCACGGTGGAGGAGTTCCAAAAAGGGGAGCGACTTTAGTAGCGTGGAAGTGGGTTGGTTACAAAAGATCAAGCAGTGTTTCCCACCGCCCAGGTATATTACAATTACAATTAACTAGTGGACAATCTCCCCTCGCTCTACCCCTCCCATGCGATCTACTGACAATCGCACATGCTCTGCAGAAAAACACACAGAGTCTCCTACTTATGCCGTTGTTTAGTAAAAGCTTGTAAGTGCACCTTCAGTACCGCATTGTGTTTGATTGTTTCGATAGCTACGGCATTAACAACAAGCCTCCTCCAAACGCGGCTCACCGAGCTGGTGTGAAAACGGAATCGCAGGTGAAAAAGTCCAAAACACGAGTTGTGTGTTTTTGGGTGACTTTATAAAACATACTGCTGACGAAGAAAGTCATCACGAAGTTAAATATAATATTTGAAAGAATACATTAATACATTACCCTATATCTAGTAAGTTGTTTCTTATATCACCATTTTAATTCTACTTAATCCTCCACCTTTTTGTAGTGTTTACTCACAAACTACTTTAATCTGCTCACCTTGCTTTTCCCTTCACTTCTCTTCCCACCCAAGTCAGTGGGTAAATTAAAAAACACATACTGCTATAAATATATAAAAACATCCAATTTGCTATGTACTAAAATGGACTAAAAATGGATGCATACTGTAAATGCACACAGAGACACTGTGGTGGAAAGCTATTTCAATATATGTTTAATAAAGAAAACACTGAATGAAAAAAATTGAGGTCAGATCTCCTGAAGTCTCCGTACTCAAATTCCATGCGCAGCCACGCACACATACACGCTCTAAAGAGGGAGTTCTCTCGGAGCTTTAGGCATAGTGTGAAAAATAAATATTTGATAGGAGGATGACCTACTTCCTGTGCCCTGAAAAGTTATTTGTCTTTTTCTGCCTCCATCCACCGCACAGGCCTTTTTCCTCAGGCCCTGCAGCAGAGTGAAAGAGAGAGAGAGAGAGAGAGAGAGAGAGACTTATGTAAAAAGAAAGAGGCAAGACAGAGAAAGGAGGAGATATAGAAAGACAAAAGAGTTGGCGAGCAGAGTGAGAGGTGAGCTGGAGAGAGAATAAATGTTCGATTGGTTTTAGTTCCTCTGAGGCAGCGATAGTCTGCTGGTGGAAATGATCTCATTGGTTGAATTACACCTTAAAGCAGCAGGGTTACTGGCTAAATAAGACTGATGTGAAGCCCAGTGACACAAGTGAACAGTAAACTTGCGATCTTCATGAATTATACAGAGATTTGTAGGAGGAGTTATTCACCAGTGTCCAACATAGTCGCGTTTCCACCACAGGGACCAGGGTCTAAATTAAGTTCTGGGAGCCTTAATTTACCCCCCAAAAGGTCCCTGCTCGGGGGGACTTTCGGGGTGGGGCGGAGCAGCAAGTGGTTTGACCGTATGGATTAATACGTTGCTGGGTCACAGGCCAGCCTTTTCTGGCGCAGCGGCTCAGCTACTGTGCTGTTGGAAGCCATGGTTGAAGGTAAATCACATACGGCCCACATCATGCTTGTTAAATGCTACAGCGCTAACTGTTGTCATGCTATTGCTACCCTAGCCAAAAGCTAATGTTAGCTACATGCTAAAGCCAACCGCTCATGGTGTAGAATCGCGGTGTTCGTTAAGGCAAGTGTTGGCTAAATCGCTCGTACAAAATGATATCTTGTTAATGTCGTCGCAGTGAGACACGCCATTTTTTTTTCAACGTGTTCTTTAGATGAAACGGGCGGGCACACCGAACTGCAGGCTGCAGGGAGCAGTGTGTTTACTCCTGCGACGCCAGCAGCCCTCGTTCCATGTCTCCTGCTGAAGCACACAAACGCTGTATTTTGCACATTTATATTTCTGCAGATAAATAAATAGTTGTGGAACCAAATGTGTGTATAGTGGCTGTTCTTAAAACAAGTATATACTACTATATACGTGAAAAGACACGTTATGCTTGTGTTACCATATTCTAATATTTACAACTCTGAGGAAGCAGTGGCTGTTAATTTCACCATTATACACCAGTAAGCTCAGTATTTAAAACAGGTGAGAGTACATAGGTTAAAATAAGCAGAGGTCCTGATGCTGAATTACAGGTGTGTTTAATAAGTTAATACAATAAAATCAGGGGTACTTTGCGGGTCTTTAGACCACTGTGGAAGCACAAACAACAATGGGCTGATATAAACCTTTTAGTTCCTTGAAAAGTAGTTCCTGGGAAAGAAAGTTCTTGGTACTTTGGATGGAAACGCGGCTTATATAGAGTGGAAATGTCCCGAGGCAATCCTAATCAGGGCCGATCCAGGCATGTTTTGATGGATCTGTATCAGCTAAAATAAAATCGGTCAAAATCAGATCCTTTCATTACTGTACTCTGCTGTTTTTGTTCACCTCATGCTGTTCGTGTTGCAGCACTGCTCTCGTTTCGACAATGCAGCCTTTCACTGCACTGGTGAAATACGTGGATTCCATAAGCTATGACGCTAATTATCATTAGCAAAGAGCAGTGTACAAAGCATTCAGTAGCAGCATCTCTTTTTTTTTTTTTTAGCCGGCACTGACCGTTGCTTTTACCGGTTAAAATGTCAAACGTCATCGTCGCAGGCGGCACGTCATATCGGCTGTTGCTAATTAACGTTAATTCCTTGAGTAACTTGATGGCAGTCCAAAGTTAACTTGTCTGTTGTCAGGCTTGCAGAGAGAACACAAACAAATCTGTACTCAGCAAAAGATTATTTATGAAGGAATAAGTGCCACTCTGTCCAGGAACATGTTTCAGCTTTTCTATTAGAGCACAAATTAGCTTAAACAGGGTGGGTATTTAACCTCAATGTGTGTCCATAGGACACCTTATGAAAAAATGTTTCTGATCTACTGAGAATCGAAAACTGACAAATGCTGAAAGCTGGCATTAAATGTCCGGTCATATTCATATTCTTGTTTACCTAGTCTTTGATCATATAGTTCCTGTTTAAACCAGAATTTTGCCTTAATTTTATTCAGGCAAAGTTCTTGTTTCCATTTGAAAGCCTGTTTGTTCCTAGACTTGTCCAGCTAATTCCAGATAGTGGCACCGTACTGCAGGCTGCTTTTGAATTCAGCATTTTTGGCTGCAAGGATTTCCAGGAGATGTGAGTCCCACCTCTCCAAAGGCTTTGCTGATACCTTGTGTGACCATCACAGTACAGTCACTTAAATTTTGTCCATTACACTGTTAATATCAGCCATTTGCAGCAGTTTGTCAATCTTTATGTGATCCTTCAGTGTATGGCCTGTCATGAGATGATCACTCTTTTTTTCTTGATTGGTGATAGTTGTATGAAAACTATAATAGTATGAGTAGGTGGGCCAAGTTTGAGGGCTCTAGGTCAAAAGGTCAAAGCAAAATTATAACTTCATATAATATAAAGGATGTTAGAATTAATAACCCAACAGTGTATATACATCCATAACCCAACAGTGCCTCCTGGACCACCTGCAATATTAAAATACCACCTTTTGTGTGAATGCATCAATAATTTAACACTCTGAATGGGTCTATGCTTCACGACCCAGGACTTTAACTTGTATTAGCTTGCGTTAACTGTTGCTACATAGTTAATTGCATTTTAAATGAACTAAGTAACAGAGTTACAGTCAGCTTTCTCCAGTAAACTGATTTCTTAAACATCATGTAAACTAGAAACCTGGTTTCTGGGGGCACCTTGGTGAGCACCTGATAGAGCGCACATCCCATGTACCAAGACATCCCCTCTCTCTCGCCGTTTCTTGTCTATCTTCAGCTGCACTATCGATTGAAGGCAAAAAAGCCCCCTGCTTATGAAAGCCGTTAACCCAGGGAGGGAAAGGGTCATATGTCAGCCGTGTGCCTTGGTCTTTGCTGCATTCAGTCAGGAATGGAGGACTAGATGTATGTTTGTCTCGTAGGAGAAACTCCCCCACTTGTAACTTTCACGTCAGACGTAATAACACCAATGAGTTATACGGAAACAAATCAACACAAATGAGACTGACATTTTATTTTCACAACAAAATTTATTAGAAGAATAGTGGTTTTGAAAAGAAGGTTCTAGCATCCAGTGAATACTACCTTACACAACATTACAGCTGAAATGTGTGGCAAAAATGGCAATTTTCTTTTTTTTTCTTTTTTTTTTACCAAATTGAATATAACATAACCAGTAAAGTATTTTACACATGCACAAAGACCGATTTAATCAGCGTCGCCTGACTTTAAATGCAAAATGAAGTAAAAAAAAAAAAAAGACTCTAGGAAATCAAATCATCGTCTTTATCTTTTTGTCAAAAAAATCAGACATTATGAGACAATTTATTATTCATCAGCCCAATCAGAAAATCAGAATTTGCATTTAAACAGGGAGAGAGAAAGAGAAAAATAAAACAGTGCAGTCAATCAAACTAAAACCAATTATTGTGATCCTTGTTAAGTGCTCACTTACACGGACATCGATAATATAAGCCTAGTAATAAAAGTCCAACTCACAAGGTACAAAATAAGAACGAAAACAAAAGAAAATTATTGTACATAAATAAAACTATAATATGAGAAAAATATTTTTTAAATTATACAATTTTATTGTCAAACTGTAAACAGTAGATATTGAAAAAATGAGGTCCTTTGGGGGTATTTGGAGAACCTGTGTGTGTGTGTGTGTGTGTGTGTGTGTGTGTGTGTTTATATGTGTATGTGTTTGTGAGAGGTACAGTCCAGGTGGGACCAAATCATGAAAGGGGGCCTGGGCCTCCTGAGCATCGGCACAGCGCCCCCTAGGGCCCGCTGGACTGAAGGAATGAGGTATATCGTCAAACCCAAAAACAAATCCCAGTGGAAAAGAGGAAAAAGCCCAGCAGGCCCTGCAGCCACCCGTTAAGAACCGAGGTGAGATTACGAAATGTCAGAAATCTCAGTAGGACAAAAATCAAGACTGAAAACATTAAGAGGTTTGTTGTTCTACCCAAACTATAGTCCAAACCCATGGACAACACTTCTTCTGTCTACCCAAATATCACAAGCCGTTTCCAACCCAATCAGAGCTATCTCTATCACAAACAAAATCAGGTTACTACCAAAACCAACGTCAGGAATGTAGAAAGTAAAAGAGTTAAGAGTTCTTACAACATGCAATACAGCCTATATTTTCTTTACACACTTATCATCAAACTTCACTGATTTGATTGTTGTAAGATGTACAAAATTTAGGCAAAATTCAAAATACACTCCTGTCATCCAGGCCAGGCCAATAACTAACTGCTTTTGCATGACTAGTTCTAGAAAAACTGACTCTAAAGTCCACAGGAGTCTTCCAAAAGTCTTCCAACCAATAAAGCAGGGAAGAGTGTCAACGAACAAATGAGAACAATTGTACTGAAACAGATCTTTCTGCTCCAGTTTGACTCGCCTTGTTCCTTCACAGCTCTACAGTTCTGCAGGTTTGATCACACAATGTCCAGCTGAGCTCCACCATTTTCTGGTTTCACTTGTGGTGAGTGAGGCTTACTAAGTTTTCCCTGAAACTTTAGAAGAACTTGAAGGCAGATCTGTCACATTCCTCTGTTGTGTGTAACTCCACTGGCGGTGGAGAGAAAAAACTTAGTTAGCACTTAAACCAGATGGATACCTGAACATGGCTTACTGTAACTGCGGTGTTCTCCAAGTTTTTTTAAACCAACATACTGTATGAAAGATTGTGGAGGCTTACAACACTATTTAAAAGCCAAACCACTGTTTTGTGCACTTCCATGAAATGTTTGTTTTAAGAGGTTAGTTTGGTGTAAGTCATCGTTACATTGGTGCTTCGTAGCCACACAATACCAGATGGCTCCGTTGATGCTCAGCACAGAGTAAAAGCCAAAAGTGCAAACAAAGACTCAGCAGTCCCAAACTGAGAATTAGATTGACATTCATAAGATACTAAAAATATCCAGAGGTCGGAAAATAAAGAAAAGACAACTAAATGATAGAAAAAGAGAAGTAATCCCATGAGTAGAACACAAAACACAGAAATTCTGAGGGCGAGAAAAACTGCTTCTGATCGTTTAAGATTTTGCCGGTAATTTTCATCTTCATACAAACAGGCTAATGAAAATAAACCATAGTTAAGGTTGATCACTGCTAGGCCTCGGTGTAGATTAAGTACCTGAATAAGAGTGAGAGCAGTGTTGTTGAGGGTCCCTGAGGGTGTCTGGGTAATGTAATTTGGATCTGTAAGGCGCCCAAAGAGAGGCATCTTTTCCTACAGACAGTTCAGAGATGCAATTCTTCAAACTTGTTCCATTGAGTTACCATAAGAGTGCAGGTAGATTAATATTCCTAAAAAAAACAAACCAAAAAAACAGCTCTGAGTCTAAAATACGGTTGAAGAACAACAGAGGAAAATCAAAAAAAGCAAGCTTTTCACATTTATTTCTTACACAGCCACACAGATTCACACTCATACACACTTTTTTTGTTACTTTACACAAGGAAAAAAATGAATGCAAAAGAGCCAAAAACCACTACGAAAGCTGCTGCAGTGACAAACATCACCTTAGTTGCTCCTTCTTCTCAGGAAAGGGGTTTTTTTCTTAGGGGCAATATTTCATATTCAAAACATCAGAATCTGTCCTGCGGACAACATCCAAAAAGGGCGCTTTTGGATTAACCAGCCTTTTCAAACAAAAGGACTGATACAGGGGTATGTACACCAGCATGCAAAAATATCGAGAGGGTCAACGTTCACGAAACCGTCCGTTGCTCCCAGCAAACCTTGAGGGAGATGCCGACGACTTCACTGTCTGTTGGGTTCTTTAGAGAACCTGAACAGGATCATCACCCCCCTCCACTTCCTTCATTTAAAACGGTTTACTTTTCTAGACATAAAAACACAAACAGTTTCTCCTCAGTGCCTTCAATATACAGTTCCACCTAACCTGTGAAAAAGACAGGCAAGGGTTGATGGGTAAAGCAGTTCTATATACAACTGTCCTAAAGACCCCCCCCAACCCACAAACCAAAAGTCCTCTTCATAAATATACTGTTTTTACAGTGTCCGCTTCAGAAAAAGCCCTCCCACCCCTCCCTCCACCACCCCCATTTTCACAGAATCAGGCTTTAAAGGACTACAACTACACTAGATCCTAGTTCCACTACTTCTTCTGTTAACAAAAACTCAAGTCGCCCTGCCCCTTTGCCCTATGCTACATCATGGGGAAATAACAAGCAAGAACAGAGTAAGAAAACGAACACCAAAAGCAACAGTGATTTTACCTAACATACTGCACTGGACTTCTGTTTTGTTTCCCTGAATCATTATTGGAAAAGGCTCATCCTCTTCCTTTTCAAGATAAAAGTATATGACATTAGAGATTTGTATATACATATGTGTTTGTGTCTGTGTGGGGCTTGTATAGGTATATATATGTGCACATATAGAGTATTTCTTATTCTTAAATATGTATAGTTAAATTAGAGGTTAGTTGTGTTTTGCGTTTTTTTACATTCAGTTTTAACAACAATAAAGAGTAGATAAGGTAGATAAAGAGGTACCCAAAAGGAACAATGTGGGGACTGTGTGGTTTCAAGTGTTCCACGTATTGGCCTTCTATATTGTCCTTCTTTCAGCAAACCCACTTTTAAGATCAAAAGACAGGAGGATTTTCTGTTTTGATGAAACCCCATCTTTTGCAGGGATTCTGACACCGCGTCCTAACTGAATGCGAGCATCCGACTATTGCGTCGCATCGCGAAACATCGGACGCCCTCTGTCCACACTGAATCCGTTAAATATGCACATCTGTTGTCATGTAAACAAACCATGTACCTATCAGCTGTGCGCTCGAGATCAGACTGGAGAGGTTAACCACTCAAGTTAAAGATGGGTGAGTACTTGCTAACTAGTTATGTTTGTAGAAACAGAAAACATGTTTTATATTGTGATATTTAGATGTTTCTTTACTGCAAGCTAGCAAACTCTGCTGAGCATCCTGACAGAAAACATACAAAAATAACTCTTCTTACTAGAAACTTCCACCTCCCTGGTCATCTCCCTCCAGCCAGCTGCCACCTTATTTAGGTTAACTCCTCATTTAAACTTAATGAATCAACCGTTCCTGGTCCATGTTGCAGCGCTTTCAACGCGCCACTTGGGACATTCCAATAGAAAACAATGCAATTTAACTGATTTTGTTGTTGACGCTCGCTCGTGTTGTATTCAGTTAGGACACGGTGTAAGGGTATCTTCTCTGGATCTTTCCAAGCTGTTTGGAAATTGCGATGTGCCAAATTGTTTGAGAACAACCCCTTTTCGTCTTTAACTGAGGAACACAAGGTGGGCTGCGAAAGGTTTGAGACCAAGAATGTTCACAAATAAAAAGACGGAACACATATGAGGATGTGAAACCAAAGTGGTATAAAAACCTCTGGAACCTCCAGTGGGCTCTAAGCACTGCATGGCAAAAGAAGCAAGGGGGAAAACAAAGGCAAAGGACAGGAGATGAAAGTGCACAGGATGAGTGTTGGACGGGATCTGACAATATGTGGAGGTTGTCAAGGTTACATGGATTTCTTTTCTGAGGTATTCTGTGTTGTACGTTTTTTTTCCTTCTTTACATTTTTGCACACCAAGAAACACCAAGATGGAAAGCATTATCAAAGACAAAAACACTCAGCGTTACTTTCCCAAATGCAGATTCAGTCAAAGCGCACGTTTTTGTGGTTTTACAAGCAGCTTTCCTTACTTTTGACATTCGGGAAGGCAACAGTCTAAGTCTTGTAAGTTAGATCTCCAGAGGACCAACGAGATGGCCATTAAGTGAGCTCCGCATGAGCCTCCCCTGCTAAGAGTTATTCATATTTACAATCCTTGCTGTTTATAAAGCACTGAAAAAGTATTTGGCTGAAAATAATGTACAGAATCAGTCAAAATGATAAAAAGTTTTTTTCAAAGAGCCTTTTAAGTGATGTTATTCTGGCTTTCACGAGTCAAATTCAGCCAGATGAGTTTGAGGTGTGACTGAATTCAGATATCACCAAGTGCCGGTCTGTCTGACCTGACTATCGTGCTCGTGAGCCATTGTTGCTCCTCAGCTCGACTATAAATACACTGGCTGGTGGGGTGCACACATCTGCATGTAGTGTAGACTTCACAATTGATTGGTAACAGAGAAGGTGGTCGTCAAGACTCCAAAGTTCAAATGCAGAAGATGTCATAACTTGAAAGACGACAAAAAGAAGCTACAAGAGAATCATAGCAATGCACTGGCAATTTCAACAAAACCCATTAACTTTCAACCCCTCTCATTAACTGATTTTTTTTGTTGTTGTTTTTCCATTTTTAAACACAGAAACTAAAAGTCAAGCCCGAGCCCATTACTCTGAAACATCAAAATAAGAGATCAGAGACATCATACAACATTAACGGCCAAACCTTTAAAATATTGAGTTTCTCTTGTGTAGAGTTCATGAAATTTTCACTAAGGCTGAAATATTAACCAACTGCCAAACATACTGTATCTATGTAGTATGTCAGTGTGTGTGTTTTTTTTCTAGAAACAGTTCTCAATATTGCAGAGTACAATGACCACCATTGTTGCTGAAAGAACTTCAAGCCCTGTCTAAATCTAAAAATCTAAATCTGTTCCTCATCAGAGCAAAGCATGGCAAAGCCTCTGTGAAAAGGAAAAAGAAAGGTAGAGAGGAAGACCGTGTTCAGAGGCCTCTGGGTCATGTATACAATCCTAAGAGGCGGCAGTGAGGTTTATGAAAAGGCCTGATGAGTGGCGAAGGACCTGGTGCTGCCCACGAACACCCCATCTCTCCTGGGATAAACGAGGACCTGTCAGTCCCATGGTGCTCACGCTCTACTGACCAAGGATGCTGAGAGGATGACACATAGTTAGGGAGGGAAGGTGAAGTGAAGGGATTTATGACTTTTCATCAAAGAAAGTGACAATAAAATCAAACAACGTTTACTGAGGTGTGGAAGGGGATGTGTGGCCCTACCCGGCCACCTATGGCAGTGCTGCAGCATCACGGTGCATCTCCAGAAACTTCACGCTTTTGAGTGACAGGACAATCAAGATCTGACACATTTCTAAAAGGAGAAACAATTAGAGGAGATCTTAACGGTCAGCAAACAATAAGAGGACACTCTGTCTTTGAAGTCCACCAGTGGGAGGCCTGACAAATCATTCAGCTAGCTCTTTGTGGCATTTAACTTTCATCAAAACCCTTCCAGAACCAGCCGGCCTGACCTCAAAAGTTTATAAGGCCTAGAAATGCTATGAAATGCTTGTAATGGTACTTCACTGGCACGACCGACTATGCTTTCGTTTTCAAATCAACTTTGTGCAACTGACTGACTCCTGAAGCAGTCGGCACAGAAACAACAGAGAGCATCTCCAAGACAAGCAAAGAGAAGGACAAATACATGCTCATAGATGCTATCACATGGATACAAATAAGAGTAAGATAAAGAGAGTTGGACAAAGATTTTGTATAATCATGTCTTCTGTCAATAGCAAATTTCCTTTGAAAATGCACTGGACAAAGCCCAAAGAATCAACATTAGAAGCAGCACCTACACATCACGACTGGTATTTTTTGCAACAAGATGACATCAGTTCTGCTAAATTCTCCAAAGTCAACCCAAAACCTCCATGCTCATATGTGAATGCAGTAGATAAACCAGTATCAGCAGACCTGGATTACAGTTCAGAGCAGAGATCAGCTGGTCCATGTAGGTGGCTCTATAGGGCCAGACACACCTCCACATGGGAACAATGCTGCAAGATTGTCATGGCAACACAAAAGGGCACCTCATGAAATGCACTCTATCACAGAGCTTTTTGACCAGATTTCCTTCACACAGCCCTGGCTTTTATTTTCTAAATTTCCTTTCCAACCTGCACATCAGGTCTGATATTTTGTTCCTAATAATTCCCTTCTCTCTCTAAGTGGAGTTTCAGATCAACCGTGGAACCTTTTTGTCATAGACGCAATGTGCCCAACGTTAGTTTGTGAGGTGAATTTCAGCTTCGTTCCATTAAAAGCCTGTTGTTTAACTGGCGTGGGGGTGGGGATGGCGACCTTAAGCAGGCCTTTATTCTTCTGTACTGCACTAAGAATTCATCCTCGCACTCCCATCCACCTCCTCAGACCGCCATGTCTATCTGACAGTCTGTCTGTCGGCCATCTGTAACAAGGCTTTCTGACGAGGCGGGGGGTGAGATGCACGCCAGCACCATGCGCTCGTCGGAGAGGATAACAGCCAGTGTGAGAAATGTTTGCCTGTGAGTCTTTCACAGTGCAACATAATCACAGAGGGGGCTGGGAATTTAAGCAGACAAATTTGACCTGAATCTCACATGACATTTTGCTTCGACAGAAGAATGTTGTTCTTGAAGCAGCTGCTCCGTGATTTCACTCTGGTGGTTAGACTATACATGATTAAGAAACCAGCCCTTAATAATTTGATTTGAGATTGTGATTAATGTCTTCAAAAGGCACTCTTGATTCCACTGATTGAAGAACCACAAATAAATAATCACTTATTCCTGGTGGCACCATAAATGTGAATAAGCAGGTAAGTGTGGTCCATGTAGTAGATTATTGAGCCAGGATGTGAATTTGGAAATCAACAGTTTTGTCGAAGGACGAAAATCAGGCTGCAGTTAGCAACTGAAGAGTGCGGTTTGAAAACACATTCAGCCCCATAAAAATATTCAAAGTCTGGCTTCAAATGTGTTTTCTTATTTTCAAAGCACACGATTTTGTAAAAGATTATAAGTAAATACTGTAATACCTGATGTAGTTTTCAGACATTTGATAAGGTAACACTCTGCATGCTCTCATTTGGTTTGGTTTTATTTTATGTTGCAACTCAGAGTTGCAACATAAAAGTGAGAGCGTCACCTTTCAACATGAAGACTTATCTTTACAATCTACGTCCAGAATTTTCTCCAAATTTCCTCCAAACCATCAAGCCCCTGCCAAATGTCTTGTTTAGTAAATTTTAACGAAAGGGAGTGAAGGTATCTGTTGTGTTGATTGCTGCAGATCAGCATAATTCCAGAGGTGTGCCTGGCCTTTACAATCTGTACTCAGCTCTGCTTTCAAAGCCAGACTGATACTGAGTGAGTGCTTGTCACATCTTCACAAATGCTCTGACATTTACAGCACTTGGCATCACACTTGCACATTTGAACAGATCTGTTATCGTCGATTTGACAAATGTCTGGGGGGAAAAACGACAGCATGGTGAAGCTTAAAACACAACGAGAATCAGTCAATGTAGAATAGATCTTGTTGCAAGAGAGAGACAGTCATTCTTGGATATGTAGTTAAAAGAAAAATCCATCCAAAAACAGTAGGCAGAAACTACTTTAGTCCAAGATTCTGGACTGGGAACCTGACCCAAAATATACCCAAGCTACTGGTGATGTTCTTTGCATTCCTGCATATATTTTTATATTTATTTTTATTTATTTTTAGCTCATAGTGTTTGTCTTTAGGTGGAGAATCCAATTTTAGGAACCCCGATGGACCAGCATGCAATGCAGCCACAAGACAACATGGGAACACTCTCTTTTTCTTAACTGGAAAACGTTTTAATCCTAAACATGAATTAAACAGTGTACTGTCACAAGGACTTGGCTGCCTTCACGTTAAACTGTAAACACTGAAAACTGCGGGGAATCTCTGACAGTGGCAGAAATAGATGAGGCAGGTTGAAGGAAAAGAGAAACTTAAATAACAAAATAACTGCAAGAATGCACAGAACATCACAGACTGGTCAAATAAAACAGAACTGAAATGATTGGTAGGTTAATTTAAACAAAAAAGAAAAAAAATGAAAGAAAAGCAGTCTTTAAAGCAAGACAAAGTGATTTTCACAGAGGCAGTGCCTGCAGTGTCCCAGATCAAAATCAGCTAGCAAGGCTGATGTTCTGCAGGCTGTGGACAAAACACACCCACCTGCTTCTAAAAGAGAAACGGCAGACTCCCAGCTTCATAATTATAAATATAAGCCACCCACACAAAGTGTGGCTACCTGATGGGGAGGGAGAGTGTTCGTTGCTGTAGGTGCGTCATGTCTCTTTATGCGCGTGTGTGTGTGTGTGTGCGCGTTCTGCTCTTCCACGGCTGTATGTGCTAGAGAGAATACAGGATTGTATTCACAGAAACCTGGCTTCTGGCTTTTAAAGAATTTTTCTTTTTTATAAGAAAACAAAGAAAGGAAAAGATGTCATCAGAATAACAACAGTACGAAGGACGACAACAAGAAACGACAATTATTCAAAAACTGCTTTTGTCAATTACATCTAAAAATCTGGAAACAAGCCGTACTAAAAATCCTGATGCTTATTTGTGTTTGTGTGTTTCTAATGTACAATCAGCTGCTTTGAAGTGGTCGGACCTGAGGTATAAATGACAACCAGATATGCAGCGTGACACAAAAAGAAACTGAAGAAACCTCTCCACAGAGAGGAGCGTGGCAATCATGTACATTATGGGTCTTTCTTTCCTGGTAGCCCGCAGCATCACACACCATCCTGAAACAAAATGACAGGTCATGTGGCGTCTACTAAGTGAGGTTACAGTAGTTGCTGTTTGACATTTTTTTCTTCTTTTATCACATTTTTGTCTTTCACTCAGAAGAAAGAAATAAAAATAAAAACCAACCTGAAAAGCAAAAGAGAAATAGATTGGCTTACCTGAAGATGCAAAAACAGTAAAATAAATATATACATATATAGCTTTTTTCATTTTCATCATATAAAAAGGTACATTTTCCTGTGTGTGGGGTGTTTTTTTTTTTTTTTGGAATGCAGTGTAAAAGATTTTGGATAGGATATTTTTCTTTTACAAGACGGATAAAGCGGATAAAGAAAGGTTAACTTGTCCACCTGTCCCCCAATCTCCCCTCTGGGTCTCTGATTTCTCTGGGTGTGAGGAAAAAAAACAATGCAAAAAAAAAAAAAAAATCCCCCTGTCAAGTTTCAACCTGGAGTTATGTTACCCCTAAAAACACAATAAACCACAAAAGGAAAAAAAAAAACCCTCAGTGAACAAAAACGCCTTGTTCTTTCTCAGACCAGGGTGGGACGGACCTGACTTATCGCCTCCAGGGTGAAACCAGACGACTGAATCCCAAAATGTTTTCACTTTTAGAGGAAGAAATGAGAGGTTTGCAGCCCTCCCATAACAACCCCATCCAGTACTAAAAACAGGAATAGCTGTATAATCCCTGTGGTTCTTTTTTCTCAATCTGTCGCTCATTATATACTTCTATAAGGTTTTGTTGTTGCGAAAAAATACCTGAAAAGAGGTAGGGTGGCAAATATTGGTCAGTCAGACACTTGAAGCGTCTCCCTCCTCCCTTCGCAAGAGGGAGGGGAGACAAAGAAAAGAAAAACGAACAGATAAAAGAAAAGAAACAGCGGAGGATACTATATTTCCCAGAGTATCGGCTATCCCTTCACCAGGCTCCCAGGTAAGGTATACAGAAAAGTACGAGGCACGGAAAGGAGTCATTATTCTGAGATTGAGGTATAGCACTTGGTCTCTGCTGACCAAGTCGACATATAGTTTATATACTGTATATATACGTCTATAAATTACATCTTGTACAGGTAGTTAAGTCTGCGCCATTTTCCGACTGACAAATATTGCTGCCCATCCCATTGGCTCAATCCTGAGACATTTACAGTACTGAAGGCTACTGTCGCACGCCCGCGTCAGAAAACGACTGCGTTTCCAATGCAAGCAGCATAAAGTGAAACTAAAAGCAAAATAATAAAAACAACAGTCTGTTAAAATGAACTGACAGTGCCACCTTTTTTGCACTGTTCTGGTTTTGTAAGTTTGAGATATTCATTTTAGTTCACTACATTCATTGTGAGTATTTGTTAATAAATGTATATAAATAGATATATACTGTTCTCTTAAGTATATAATATAGTATGAGGTTTTGTTTTTTTTAAAACAGCAGTGAGACTCTGAGTTGCAAGAAGGAGGACTTTTTCGGACAGGGGGAGCCGTTAACCACATGACAAACAAACAAAAAACAAATCCAAGAAAAATCAAATGAAATAAATATACCTTAAATGGCATGCACCTCAGTAGATAAGATCAGGCTGAAAATGGGACTTTTTAAAAACTTAATTACTGCTATTTTAGAAACCAATGCCAAATTTATAGCTAAAGCCAAATGTACAGTAAGGGTCAAACATTTCTTATAGGATAGAATATTTCTGATATATAGTTTGGCCCTGAAGGAATCGCCCCTTTCAGGGGAATTCAGTCTAAGTGCTTTTAGAGTGTATCCATGCAAACCTGTGTGTTAAGTGCCAATTATAGGGGCACTATCTAAGTCGCATTTTGTCAAACTATATTCACAGCTGGCTAAGCGAGCAGCTATCATGCCTTTTATCAGAGGCGTGTTCATAAGAAGTGCTTTACTATCAACAGTGGGGTTTCAGTCCTGTTTTAACTATCAGATCAGTGCATTGTCCTTCGCTGGGTCCAACTCGACGCACAAAACAACCTTTTAGACACTTCAAATGCTCAGCATTGTTAAAGTGTTGGACGCATTTAATGCATGATGACCCCCCCGGCAATACTGTTGTTCCAGGGGTGCTTTTCCCATTGGCCATGCATACCTGCCAATCAAGCCAAGGGAGCTATAAAGCACAAGGTGGATAGCCAATGACCACAGGGGGGAAACTTAAGATTGTATGCAACAGGTAGTAAATGATTCTAATTATAATTAGATTGTGATTAATTCATAACTTAGTATGAGTTTGAGCATCTCTGGCTCAGGATTAATTGTGTTGAAATCCTCAACATAATATATTCAATTGGCCCAACCCCAAAATCAGCCAAAAAAGTGGTGCATGCCATTTTAAGAGAATAATCAAAGAAAACAATAAATAAAATATACAATACATTTCAAAAAGAGTGAATCATCATCATTTCATCTGAACAGAGAGGTACAATTCTCATTTTAAAAATCTCACAGACTGGGTGAGCACCAGGCAGTGTTAGGAGCGAAGAGCAACATTTACCACAGAGCAAAAAAAAACATGACAACTAAAAAGCTTTTGTCATCTCCTTCAGTCTTTTCCTCATGGAAAATACCAAAAGAGCATTTTTTATCTTTCCGCCTGTGTCCTCTGAGGGATATTCTTTCACCTCCTGGTGAAACGTGATGATTTTTTCCCCCTGGTGCTTCAGTGGCGAGGGGAGGGAAAACGATGAGACGACACTACACAAAACTGAACTTGTTCAAGCTGTCGACCATTTTTTTCCTATTTGTTTTTCTTTTAATCTTGGAGGTAATCGAGAGGAAAAAAAAGAGTAGTTTGGGTCCAAGCTGCAGCTTTCTGAAAGTCTTCACACACTAAAGCTTTTTTCTTCCATCTCTCTGCCCTCCTCATCGCTCCATATCCCCCAGAGAAGAGCTACACTACATGCATAACCTCAAACAGCTTTCTTTCTCTCTTGTTTTTTCTCTTAGTTTTGAAAAGTGCTATTTTAGAAGTTTTGCGCCATAAGTTTGATCCCCTAACGTCAGTGTCTTCTCTTCTTTTTTGTGATTCATTAGCAGGTCTATCTTCTATGGCGCTGCCATATTAACTCAAATGGCCCCTCCCGCGGACAAAGAGTTAGTGAGAAGCAAGTCTTGGCCTCCTCTTTGTCTACTATAGGTCCAACAGGAAATTACCATATTTGAAACCCACATCATCTGTCTCAGTTACCCTGAGTTAAAAATGAGGAGTAAAGAAATCACCAAGAATCACGGATTGGCTTTTACATCATCAGTCATAATAATTAATAATATATTAAATCTGCCTTTCCCTCGCCTCTATCAACTACCCCTCCCCACTGCATATTGCCCACCCACCATCCCAAAATGAACAACCCTATATAAATGCACACTGATGTAATAAACTACCTTTAAAACTGTCTTTGAAGTTTGAGGGAGAAGAATTTCTTTTAAAACTCATCAGCTAAGCCGATTCTGCTTAGTTTGATTAGAAAAGGAAAAAAACATCAGCAATGCGTTGTTGTTGTTGTTGTTAGCTTAGACTAGCTAAAGCCTTGAATAGGCGCTAGATAGTCAACTTGATAGCAGCAGAGTTTCACATTCTGATCCTAAAAGGCCTTCATCCAATAAAGATCTCCATGAGGGAATGAGCTCATTTAGGTCACCATTTCGAGGGCAACTTGAAGGCGGCTCCGGCATTCCAGGATCAGCAGTGAGACACTGATGGAGGTCCATGAGGTAGCATTCCGCCTTAAACATAGCTGATCCATAACCAGATTACCCCTCAACTTGTCCCTTGGCAAAAAAAAAAAGAGGGTTTTAGAGCTTCCTGCGATCTGATTATGAATCAGCGTATGCAGGCGATGTGCACCTCTGACCCGTTGCGACTGGGCTTCAGAAACAGACCATAATAAGTGCATGATGCAAGGGCAACAATGCCGAGGTAACCTGGTCTGTAAGCGCCAAACCCAAAGTGTAGTGCAAAAGAAAGAAAACTAATCAAATGAAAAGATGTCAATTATAGAAGTCAGTAGTGTCCACAAAACTCACAAACATGCATCCCTGAACGACATTTGTGTGTCTTTTCTCATTCAAAAAGGACGGGTTAATGTTGCTTTTGTCTGCACAGAGATTAGCAGAATATCTTAAGGAGGAAAGAAAAGGTTTGCAGTTAAAGCGTCATGGCTACCTGGCAATAAAATAATGGGTTTTGATTCAGAACCCTGGTGAGGAATATCAATGGTATGATTAAACCTTACAGTTGGCTTCAAATGTAATTGACAGTTCACTTACCAATTTTCAGCTAGTACTCCATGAGAGGGGAGCAGTAAAGGGATAATTTGTCAGTTTTTTTTAAGGAGTTAATTTTCAACCTTCCCCTCGTTTCCCCCCCAAATTGGAATGGTCCAAAGCCCAAACTGCATTTATAAGCAGCAATGGTTCACTGTATCAAGTTCAGAAAATGGGGGGATTGGGTTTTTAGGCAGGGGATTATCAGCATGCTTATGGAAATTTCATTAATTGTCATTTAACTAATGCTGCATTTGTTAAGCCCCTGGATATAGAAGCTAAACAAATGCTTATACAGCGCCGCTCAAGCAACGCTTGTTAAAAAACATCCGATTAGTTGTTTATCTCCAGTTTGTGTTAAGAATCCTCCTCATAGTATCCCTGCGTTTGTGCTCACCCAGATACTGCAAAGTTAATTGGCACAAATAAAGCCCCATCCATTTTCAAATTACTTAAGTCATTTGACTGAGGTTTACATGTGTAAGTCGTTTAGTCGATTGGTTTGAAATTGTCATCAATCTCTTCTTTTACATTGACCTTGAGCTCAGCAGCTGCCAGCGGCTGGCCGTCGTCTCGTGGGGTTGCGGTGGGCGTGTTCTCTGACTCGGCAGGAAAATCCTGGCCTCCTGCTTCCATCTTCATCATCAGCTTAAGCTTCTTCTTTGGGGGGTTCTTCAGGGTTCCCATGCGCTCCTTGACCTTGTACTCCAAGGTGCTGTGCGGTATCCCGTACATGTTCTGAGCCTTGGACACGCTCATCTTCCCGCTCATCACTACTGCTATGGCCTCCTCCAGGATCTCGCTGTTGTACTGACGATAACGGCCCCTCTTCTTCCTCGGCTGTTTGGAGCTTGGGTCCCCTTCCACGTCAGAGGTGGAGTATGCTGGCCCGGAACTGGAGTGGTCCAAGTCGGAGTTCCAGTAGTCAGCTGCCCCATCCAGCAGGCTTCCAAGGCTTCCTCCCCTGCGGTTCTGCTTGGGAAGGATGGCTCTCAGCTTCCGGCTCAGGGTGTTCTCCCCATGGCCACCACCCCCAACACCCATGGCACCATAGCCGTACAGCTCAGAGGCATGGGAGTCCCAGGAGAGATCCATGCCCCGAACTTGGGGGATTTTTAGGTCGACAGGAGGTGAGTGGCCCTGGTCTCTTTTGCCCTCATTGTGGTGGTGTTGGGCCTTGGAGACCTGATTGTGGTGGTGATGGTGGAGGGAACTCTTGAAGGAGAAGGCTCCGTGGTGGTGATTCTCCAGGAATGTAGGCAGGTCTTTGAGGTCACTGAGGGCCCCGCTCAGAGCTCCACTGGCCTGCTTTAGCTTCAGCAGGCTGTCGAGCTGGGCCTTGCTTCCCCAGAACGAGGAAGAGCCCTTCTGGCCAAGCAAGGAGTGGGACTGCCCATGATTGAGCAAGCCGGCTGACTCTAGATTAGCCAATGAAAGAGCAGCAGGCTGGCTCAGAAGGCGGTGCTTCTGGCTGAGGAGCTCTTCCTTGATACGCAGTGAGCGGGCCAACGGGGGCTTGAAAGAATTGGAGTTGACGTAGTTCTCCCTCAGTCCGTCCTGCAAGCTTCTCTGCAGCAGCCCATCCTCCTCATCCACCTCTGGCAGGGTCTGTTCCACTTTGAGGGAACGTCTGGATGGAGAAAAAAAAAAAAAGAGGACAATTTAGGAACAGTGTCAGGCATCTCGTTGTAAGAGAAAATTATTCTTGAGACCAGGGTTTGATGCATACTGCATTTTCTAATTTAAGATTATAGTCTGTAATATTGTGTTCAGAATTAAGTTATTTTTTACTTTTTACCATCCTACACATAGGGGGAAAAGTTAACAAATGATTATTTAGAGTGTTGGTTCACCCAAATCACAACATAACACAAGCACAAATAAATTACTTTTGAGAAACTCAACAGAAACTTTTGCCAGAAACAACATTTTGAGATAAACCACATACCTCACTGTCAACAGCTTTCATTGTCTACTTATTGCTATTTTTGTTCCTCAGTGAAAACACTTTGCATGAGTACCACTAGGGGTAAATGGGAAAATACAATATTTTGTGACTTGCATGAATTGATGTTTTACCATATGTATAACAACAAATGTAACAACAAGTAGAGACTTAAGGGGAGAGGTTTGTAAGCCAGGAAACAATACAAGAAGCAATCATCGTGGTTTTATCCCACTTATTACTTCTGGTTGAGCCGACACCACACAAGGGTTTTGGAAACTCCAAAGATTTAGACAATTTGTCAGATATGCATTTACTTCTTTCACCCATGCCACCATCACAGACCTATCCATCTACTAAAGCTAATGAGAATAACAAAGTTCAAAGACATTAGGTTAGTGTGTGGACATAGTGTTCTGGGGAAGCAGCTGTAGATATGATTGCCAGCCAGTGACCTATGGGCGCAAAAATAACTCACTAACTAACTAACTAACTAACTAACTAACCTCTAACAGAAGTAAAATAAACATCCACCTTTTTCAGCTTTCAGAAAAAACTTCAAACCATTATTCAGGTAAACATTAAACTCCAAAATTCACTATACAGTGAATTTGAATTCTTCCCATCAAAATAATAACCATCAAAATAATAACAAAAAATTTAAATAAAAAAATTGAAGGAGAAATTACCTTGTACCAGAAACTAAAATTGTAGATTCCTGAGTAGTAAGTAGGCAGTAGTAATGTGTGGTATGTGACTGCTGAGCTCTGCTTGCAGTTTATACCTAAGCATGTAAAAACATGTTAAATTATTAAGTTAAATTAAAATCTTTAAAAAGCCAACTGTTAACCTGGAAAAGAATAGGAAGAAAAAAACACATTTCATAACATAAAATTATGCTTATTTTTTCTGAATAATTTTTAGAAATTAATTTTTGAAATACTTGATAAGTTTACTTTTTCAGGCCCTTAAATATAATAATCCAAAAATAAAACTATCCACAAAGGCAACATCACTTCTTCATTGAAGTTTCTTGAATTGCCCCATCTTGGGGAAATAAAGTTTGGAGCGGAACTTTAAGAAATCCCACTCTTTCATAACTGATACAGTATATTCAATCCCTTAACAGTTCAGAATTATCCTTCATTGTGTCATTTCACTGTTTCAAGAGTGAATGTTTCATCAGGTTTATTACAACTTGGGTCTTAGTTTCTTACTTTTGGCCATCATTTCTGAGATCTGGGAACATAGCCAGATCCCAAAACCAAAAACTGGCCACATCCGAAATGTCTAATAATTCCTCATTGCACAGGAAAATTGTGTGCTCACAAATATGGCAAGTACAACAGGTAGAAGTTAAACCAGGAAGTTGGTTTTTAAAGTTGGTTTGTGATATTTATGACCGGCCAGCACAATAAAAATAAGACCCAGAGTGTGATAGACTAGGCTAAAGCCCCTGGTTAAATGCCAGGTCCATGACTGAAAATCTGTGGCTGCTGTTGCTCCATTGATAATTGTCTTTATGTTTATTTCAATCCAAAACTAGTGTGGTAAACAGTGGCTTTGTTTGGTAGCTTTGTATCTAGGCAGCACTAGCTTTCACCATGAAGAACCACTCATGTGGTGGCCGCTTGGGATTCGTATTAACTGTAATGTCAATGCAATACTTATCAAATCTCAGTTCAGAAAGCAATTGGAGGAGTATTCACTGCTGGATCAAAGAGAGATTGCCCACATGGCGGGTGCAGGTTTTCTGTGCCCACATCCTACTACTGCAGGCTCGCCACAATCCAGCGTTTTGGGCTGCTCTGTGCTCTACTTACAGACATAACATAAAATCCACAGAAAAGAAACCACAGTATCTACTGGGGATGAGTTGTGTGGCCGATAAACACGAATATCTGGAACAGCTTTTGTGTCTTTTTAAGATACAACTACACTATATGAACCAATATCCATGATTGGAGAAACATATTGCATTTTTCAGTAAGACATGAGCAGAGGTGAACAGAATGCTTACAAATGTAGTGCATTGGCCGTCTGTTTGGTGGTTACTTATATTACTTATATATATTACTTTATTTCATGTATCTATTTCATTGTGTATTTTGTTCTTTTAATTAACTTTTTGTTAATCACATTATTTTGTTAATTTCATTCCTGTCATTCATTGTCTATCATAATCGTAATTGTGCTTTGGCAACACGTCAAATGTCATGCCAATAAAGCCTATTTAATTGAATTGGGGGTTTAACTCGCATCATGTGGTGCCGCTACACAGGAGTGGATTCGCTGTTTTGCTCATCTTTACTTCATGCATCTTTTATGAAAATGTTCAAGGATCTTACTGGTGCTTTTACATGCTTTCTCCCATTTACCACATTTGATTTAAAGTCTTTTGCAAGCTGCTCTGTGGTTGTGCTGAAATTTGCGGTTTGCTGTTGTTCTGTGTTGTGTCAGACTTCAAAGACTTTAATACCTTGTTTAATGCAAGAAGCAAAAACATTTACATTATCCTGTTTTTTCTTTATTTCCCTTTTTTAAATTTTTGGGCAACCGCAACTTTTTTTTTTTTTTTTACAACCTAAGTTTCAGATGTCGGAACGACGGATGTGCAACTAAACATTTTCATTGGTCGCACTAGTGCACCTGAAATGTAGCAGGTCTGATAAAAATGTAAAAAACGACGCCATCCACAATCGATTAACTAGTGGACAATCGCTTGTTTAATGTAGGCCTACTCATGCTGTTGTTTTGTTAAAGCTTGTAAGTGCACTTGTTGGTGCCGATGTCATTCAGCACCACGTTGGTTTAGATCGTTTCGATAAGACACGTCATTAACAACAAGCCTCCTCCACACGTGGCTCACCTACTGTTGTGAAAACGGAATAGTGGGTGAAAAAATCCAAAACGCGAGTTGTGTTTTTTGGGAAACTTTTATAAAACATAGCAGATAGATACAGGGAGAGAGAAACAGAAAGAGGCGGGGCGAGCTGGAGTGTGTGCAGGAGACCAGGTGTGTATGTAGAGAAAAGAAAAAGAGAACTGAAGGGAAAAGCAAGGTGAGCAGAATAAAGTAGTTTGTGAGTAAACACTACAATAAGGTGGAGGATTAAGTAGAATTAAAATGGTGAAATAAGAAATAACTTACTAGAAATAGGATAATGTATTAATGTATTTTTTCCAAATATTAGTTGCTTTATATTATCCCCCCCAAAAAAGGTAACACTTAAAATGTATTATTGGGTGCACCTAAATTATGTGCTGATGTGAAATGAAAAAGTTAGGCGCACCAGTGCCACCAATGGAAAAAGTCTGGAAGTGTAGCAATATCTACAATACTTCCAACCATTTTGTACATGTTGCAAATGAAATGTGAGCAGTTTAACCAAAGAGTCTCTTCTCAGTTTGTTTTATTTGAATAGTTTTTAGTGGTCTGAAATGGTACAACTATAAAGTATTTCACAAGAAAAAAAGCATAGAAATGTTGAAAAAGAAATTGTAGCCAAAATATGCTTTTTTATGTTCTTATTTCCTCATCTCGTGACACCTCCGATTAATCTCACGGCCGCTGAGGGTTCTGGGACCCCATAGGGAACCGTCTATGGTTAAGTCTGAATGGTATCTACATCAACATGCAGAGCACATTCACCACATTCAACTTGACAAGTTACAAAATTTGTGACAGTGTCAAATAATTCTGCCTGTGATGCTTGTCATCTGTTTGTGAAATCAATCTTTGTTGGCTAAAAACAAGAAGCTTGACTGCGGTTTGGCATCTGGATACCGATCTGAATCATAATAAGAGTATGACATCAACACCTCAGGCCAAGTCTCCACACAGTATTTAGTGTTAGACTGACAAGTGCTCTCCAGGAAGTGCAGTGCAGTTACACAACAGCAGTGACTGCTTTAACCTCTCCAGTGTTGTTTTAGGCACATTACTGCGCCACTCTGCTAACAGAGACCCATTTGACTAATCTTGTTGTCTTACCCTTTGACCCCGGGTGCAGGGGAGGAGCCGGAGAAGGTTTTGCGGCTGCCTGCGCTGTGGTTCTTCTTGGTGGAGAGGTCCAGGACGCCATCTGAGGGGGGAAAAAAAAAAAATCACACAGGAAAAAAAGATTAAACACAAATGAGTTCAAATCCTCAGTGAAAGCACATTAGGACATTAAGACATGGCAAGTCACATACCTCTGACTATGAATATGTGTTGTAAACCGAAGGTTAATCATTTTGTATGCTTTTTACTGCATTTCAGAGGAAGGCAAATTTTGGGGATTCATTTGGTGATTTGGCCTTAATGTTCACAGCAGAGAGAAAAACTATCAAATTCATATGATTCTGTAAAATTGAAAGATTATTGAGTTTATTAAGGATCTTTATTAATTGTTGCTGTACTTTAAAAATATTCCTGCTGCTGTCCAGTGTAAAACAACCCAAAGAGGACACTTGTAAAAACACATTAAAACCAGTTCACAAACAATACATACTATACAGCGGAAAATGTAAACACAAGAGAGACTATTGTAGAAAAGGTTTCAGTCGTAGTCATCTGGACACTGTTTTCAGAATCAAGACGTTTCGGCTCCCATCCGGAAGTCATTCTCAATTGTGAAAAAATGGACCGGGAACTCAAAAATTTAAGCTACTCTGTGTTACATAAGCCCCGCCCTCAGGAAGGAGTCTACCTGAGTATCTGTTGATTACTCTAGCTAGTTTCACCTGAAACTGACCTAATGATGGCCCAGTAATCCAGTGAAACTAGCTAATCAACAGATACTCAGGTAGACTCCTTCCTGAGGGCAGGGCTTATGTAACACAGAGTAGCTTAAATTTCTGAGTTCCCAGTCCATTTTTTCACAATTGAGAATGACTTCCGGATGGGAGCCGAAACGTCTTGTTTCTGAAAACAGTGTCCAGATGACTACGACTGAAACCTTTTCTACGATAGAACACTCCTGGACGAATGAGGGACTACACCGTCTGTTTTTACAAGAGAGACTGTTAACTGTAAAAAAGTTGATTTCCATCCAGCTGTTTTTATGCATATTTTTAATCTGCACATAAAAAAAAACGTGAGTGGAAATGCCAGAAATTCGAAAAGTTGAAATATCGCAAAACAGTTTTTACACTTGGCTGAGGTTGAAAAGTTGGTGTATTGATGAAAGCAAAATGTGACAAAGTGCAATGGAAACAAGCTTAATGAATAAATCATGACGTACATGAAGCATGTGACTTAAACGTCCACTGAAGCTTCCACTGGAGAGACCAAACATTCCTCAACTCCTAATATCTGCATAATGGTAGTGGATGGAAACACGCATTAATTTGCATTTTCTTTTGCAGATTTTCTGAAAATTTAGCTAAAATTTGTGCTGAACTTTGATGGAAACTTAACTATTCACTATTAAAAAATTGAGAAACTAAGGTTATACCAATATAGTCACACAAAGGAATTAACTTTAACAATTACCCCCAGAGGAACACTGCTCTGAATTATATTAATAATTAATCATTTTTTATTCATTTCTTTATCAGTGGTAAGGGCTGAGTTAAAGATCAATGTCCAGTTTTGTAGAGCATCTTTAGACAATGTAATTTACGTCCTTAGGAAATGTTCACATATAAATAAGGATTTTTAAGGACATTACTGCATCAGATGCAGTATTGAATATTCAGCTGCACAAAGAAAATGCTAAAGGTGCCTTAAAGGGTTTTTTTGTTCCCTGATGAACAGTATCAAAAGCTGCAAATGGACGGTACTGTGCGTTTACTGTATTAAACATTTGTAAAATGTACCTCTACTGCGAGAGATCATTGCTGTCGATCTGTTTAATTTCATTAATAAATAGTACAATCGGCATCTACTACATGTTAACAGCTTCTGCAACTTCTTGTGTATGCGTGTCTGCATGTGAAAATTACTTCTGTTTTTTCTTATTTCTGTGGTTAGACGACAAAAAAAAAAGATATTGTAATATTCTGAGTGCTTCAGAACAGGTGGACTCTCTGTGACACTTTAGCAATGAAGTCTGGGAAATATGGCAACATGCTGTGTGTGAAATGTCAGTTCATTTGTGAATATGCTTATCAGGCAAATCAGGTCACCACGCACGCACACACACACACACACACACACACACAGAAAAGATGCATGATGTGTGGGGTCGGGTGAAAATGAGTTTAAACTGACCTGCCCTTTTTAAAAAATCTGGTTATTTTTCAGTGAAAATTTGTAAAAACCTAATGATAATGAAAGATAAAAAGATAATGATGAGCCTTATTACTACTAAACCCTTGACTGTGATTTTGAAAGCTCATTGTTTCCAAGGACATCTCATCTTATTTTTCAGGAGTTTTTCTGTCATGACTAGAGAGCTGTATTAAAGTTTTTCTAGGACATGCAGTAACCCTGAAAGTTGGAATATGAATGAGATGTTATTTGTGTTGGTTTGGCCAAGCATAGAGATGGCCAAAACTTTTCAAAAAAAGCTTTTCAAAACTAAGTTTTTAGCTTTTACAGGTAAATTATTGCTTTTATGAAAACCTGACATTGAAAAAAACAGACATGTAAACATATGCCAATAGATTCATGAACAGGCTCCCTCTGTTTCTCTCTCTGTGTGTTTTGCTGGTGTAATCCCTAGAGTAGAGCTGACCTTAGGACCCCTCTAACCCATTCAACCCTATATGAGCACAGGACTCGCTAATCTTCAGGGGCTTTTTGTATTTTAAATCGGGCAAAAAAGAAAGAGTTGATATTAAAATGAAAAACGGAGTGAGTGTACAGCACAGAGGAGACAGAAAAATTCTGAATTTGGTAGGCAGCTTTTATCTTTTATGCCCCGAGCCGCTGGAACAGTCTGCCGGAGGATCTGAGAGCAGCTGGAAGTGTTGACATTTTTAAACGGAACTTTAAACCTACCTCTTCAGCCAGGCTTTTGATTAAGACTGGTTTGCAGACATTATTTACTTGATTTTATTCTCATATTATATTGTATTTATGTTGTAAAAATGTTATTTTATCTGTTATCATAATATGATTATTGTTTTTATCCCTCTTATCAATTTAGTTTTTATTTTGTTGTGTCTTTTTAAATATTTTATCTGATTTTCAGTCTAGCTTTTATCTAACTTTTTATTATTATTATTATTATAGCTTTTAATCTTTTTCTCATTGTCATCATTTTTATCTTTGTTCTGTCTTTTAATCTGTTTTATTTCACTCTATTACAGTCTACACTTCTGTCTTATTATCATCTTGTCAGTCATCTGTGAAACACTTTGAACTGCACTAACCTGTATGAGTTAGTGTGTTCACTAGAATATGTGCACACACACATCATCCATCATACAATATACTGAGTTTCCTTTGGGTCAGGACCTCATGAACTGAAGTACTGTATATAACTGTTTCTAAAATAGACTGTGAAAGTACTCTGACCGTGTCAGATGTGACTGGGAAATATGCTACTTGCTGGGGTCAAAAGATATAAAAAATCTTGAAATGCTTCCTCTGTCACAATAAAAATCTGTCTACATTTAATTGAACAAATACTACATGTTCTGTCATTATTTTATTTCCTGTTGATGTAATTTATTAATTGTTTGAACAGGCAGTCAGACTGTAAGATGGGCAAACTTGTTCGGTGGACATGTGCTGTCGTAGCAGCACAATTAGCCAAAGCATTGCTGGAAATGTTAGCTGCGATGCTAGCTCAGAGACACCTGCTGGCAGGCATCACCGGCAGGAGGAGCTCGATTTGTTTTGGACAAATAAAAATGTAAGCACTCATTTAAAAAAACGTAAAAAATCATCATTCCCCGTTGTGAAGAATGAATGATTTCTGATTGGTTAGGATGATGATTAGTAGTTAACAGCCACACAGCCCTGACATATTGTCACTTATGGCCATTGTATTAGCAAACAGTTGCCTCTTTACACATCCAGTGGACAGGGAGCAACATTAGGACCCCATCGAAGTCTTGTTTGTGTCCACATGGTGAACACAAGTCCAGGATTCACTCTCTTGCTCCACTATGTTCACCAGCTAGTCTCTTACTTTGTCTGTCTGCTGTTTGGTGCTGGGCAGGTAGTGTACCAGCGGGTTTACCAGAGCTTGTTTGCTGAAATAGCTGCCTGCTGCTGCTGCTGGATACAGGTTTGATTAGAAATTTCATATACTGTGTAATTTAAACGAGTACATGCGTGTACTCGATCCAGCTTGGAGGATAATCTGAGTCAAAATTCGTCTAAAAGGTGTTCTGTTCGTGTGTGTGTGTGTGTCTGTGAGAGAGAGAGAGAGAGAGAGATATAATGTGCGAGCATGAGGTGGATGTAAATACCTAAATCTTTTTTGTAAAAATTAAGGAGGCTTACTGTAAGCAGATTCCAAAAAGCTGGTATTAAAGTGGGTGACCGGTCACACAGCGAGCTGTCGCTTCAACCCTGATCGAAAAGCCGGCCCCCTGCTGGTTTAGTTTGATTAAACGTAGATTGAGCCCTGAGTTGCATTTCAGAGCTCAGTATAGTGCTGCAAAGGCTCAGTCCAAAAGATGATGGCTTTTCAGTGATCCGTTAATGAGCCGAATCTGTATGTGATGAATGTGAGTCTATGTGTAGAAAACGAATCTGTGTGTGTGTCAGTCATCTGCCTTTTAATAATGTCAAGGTGACACTGATGTGTAACTCTAATTACAAACGTTTGCTGTCAATAAGAGAAATAGGAACGTGAATTAAGAACAGAAAAATGTAGGAAAATCACAGTCGACACACCTTTGCTCAAATACAGATGACTTTTCAAAAGAGTTTTTGTGTTGACTTTTTCATTTATGCTTTTATATATTTTTCACATGCCTTTTGTGTTGTGTATGTTTTTTTCTATTCCTTTTAGATTTTTACTAGATTTCATTGTTATATATGTGTATTTTTTATTCTTTTATTTTTTAAAACCACCCAATAACAAACAGTAGCCAAATCTGAATGCAGATGGAGTACCACCAAACTACTGCAAAATGTACAGATACTTTAGCTATGTTTACACAGTTACACTGTGGGGACAAAAAGCTGGTGCCACGAGGTTGTTGATTTATTTTATGGATAAGACTTTGTTTTAGTGTCAAGGTTAAAAGCTTAGGTTAGGTTTAAAATAATAGTTGGGTTGGACTTGGGTGGTCATATTTTAGGTTAGGGTAAGCCTCCAAGGAATTAATGAAAGTCAACACAATGTCCTCATAAGTGACGAAAAGAAGTCTGCGTGTGTTGTTGCTCTCACCCTGCTGGCTGGGCTCTGGGTCGTCCTGGTTCTTTTTGACGGAGAGGTCCAGCGGGCCGTCCTGGTCGGCCATGAGAAGCTTGCTGAGGACGGGATTCTGTGCAGAGGCAGCAGCCGTTCCTCCTCCTCCACCACCGTTACTGGCTCCCGTACCGTTGCTGCAGGCGGGTGCTGAGGCGGCAGCGGCGGCGGTGGTGGAGGTGGGGCTGAGGCCCGGCCCTGGGGTTGGGGATAGAGAGGAGGAGGCAGACGACGGAGGGGAGCTCGGCGCGGGCAGGGGCCCAGGTGGGGAGCATGGGGCCGGGGCCAGAGACGCCACTCTCGGCAGACTTTGGTCCTTCGTGGTGCCGTTGGGCAGGGGCGAATCGTCCTGAGTAGTTTTTGAGGTATATTCGGCAGCGAACTGGCGGATCATTCGCTGCATGATCTCACGAGCCACTAGAGGAATGTGAGGTTCTGAGAAACTTGGGAGTTCTAGAGAGAAACAAAACAGAGGAACAAACATGTCAGTATCCCATTCTCCAGGAATTTGTTCAGTCGTTGCCATGTTCACCATCATATTTATCTCATTTCATCCTGAAAATGTAATCCTGATGCTATGCTGAAATAATCCAAAAATCACTAAGAAGCAGCACTTAATCCTGCCTGTTGACCCTGATGACAGCACCGTATCAGTGTGCACTGCAGATTATTGCCTGCCATCCTTCTCCTTAAATTTTCCCAGGATCCTTTTTTCGTTTTCACGCTTACAATGTGCACGCTGTGATTTCTAGAAATTGTATATCAGATCAATTTATGCATGAAGGTTCACTGCGTTCACTAGAAGTTGTCTGCACAGACAAACACATTGGGACAGACATCACAGTCTTCATAACAATCCACGATACCATACAGTAGTGCTGAAAAACAATTAATTGATCAGTCGATTGACAAAAACTTCACCAACCATTTTGATAACTGAATAATTATTACTCAAACTGAATTCCAAATAGTCTCTGTTTCAAGCTTCTCACATTTGATTATTTGCTTCTTTTCTCTGTTTTATATCACTGTTTTGGACTGTTGGTCAGACAAAATGAGCAATTTGAAGACATTGCCTGGGGCTTCTGGGAAATTGTAATGGGCATTTAACAATTTTCAGACATTTTATAGATTAAACTATTAACCGAAATCATACTCGAAAGATTAATAGCTAATGAAAGTAATTGTTAGCTGCAGCCCCACATCACCTAGAAATCTCTTGCAGTTTTTATTGTCAGCCACTACAGTACATTCTCCACTGTAGTGAGTAAAGTGGAAACAATGGAATATTATAATGACTATTTAGACTCAGGACAAGCTCTACAACAGGATAACAACAAAAAATGTCATCTACAGGAGGAAGTGTGCTACTGTATCAGTATTGTTTCATATCATACCATTCTGTATTGTACTGTACTGTCAGATACTGTATCGTATGATATCCTTTTGTAGCTCATCAGTTTGCATTTCTCATTTGATCATTAATCAGGGCATTTTGCCTGTTCCATTTATATATTTATATTTCACTACAGTGAAATATACAAAATAAATAAAAGAACAATTTAAAAGTGCATCAAATACCAGGAGACCACTAAGAGAGAATACAGATGTCAAAACCAAACTTTCCATTATCCCCTGCTGCGACAAAACAAACCCACATCAAACACTGGTCATTGATCTCAATGGTTAATACAATGGCAAAACAACAACAATGACGACGCTCGTTTGTTATTAATGCATTAATCTGGCATTGTCCCAGATAAGTCAACTGCACTTATCTCTTTATAACCAGCAGCTATATTATTTGGATAATTTCATGCATGCCACTGAGTCAAACTCTAAATCCTCCAAACAATACATTAGCCCAAAAATCTAATCCTGAAGCTATGCTGAAATAATCCAAAAATCACATATATTCTGTATATACAGTATATATATATACAGCACTTTATCCTGCCTATTGGACAAGGTTAAGGCGCCATAATATCGGTGTACAGCAGGTACATGCTGCTATTTTCCAGCCATGACTCACAACTGCTTTCCCAGCATGCTTCCTGTTTTTAACTCTGCAGTGTTTCTTCCTCAAGTTATTTTCAGTTATTTGACATTATCGCCAACTTTTCTCAACTCATTTGTTCTGGGGGTTTCAAAGCTTGATTGCTGTTTCATCACATTGCGTGCTCCAACTAAAGGAGGAATAAGGGTTTACAAAGTAAATGTGTGAAAAATACCGTAAAACCACTGATGATCTATTGTACTTGTATTCATTTGAACTTTTGATTACATGTGGGCCAACAGCCTGAGGCTCTTCTATGTGTGGGCTCAAAACTAATGGTGACTTCTTGATGAAGTGCTCAGGCTGACAGTCAGCTTTAAATCATTTTTTTACTTTACTATTTTTTATCCTTGCTGGCTTGTCTTCTATGAGATGTTTTAAAGACAACAGTGATGATCTCCTCTGAAAACAGAAGAGAGAAAAAAAAAATCCTACCGCATAAAATCATGAACTTCTTTAATTCATATTCAATAAAAACATGACACTTACAAGAACATGTTTTAAGAGTATTTAGGCACATGTCACAATTCTACAGAATAACAATCTATTGAGGATAAAACCAGTTTTATGTCAAACTTGCTATGCAGTCAGCTGCAATGACGTAATCATAAAAGACGTGGGAAAACTATGAAGTCTGTGTACTGATCAACAAAATCGATTTGAAGAACCTCAAATCAAGGGAACACGGAAACTACCAAAGCAGTCTTATTATTCCTGCACGTCTAACTTTTTTATTTCAGTTGTGTTTTAGCTCTGATGTTTTTCTCTATCGTCAGACTGTGACTTTATGTCAACCACAGGCTGCTGTAAAGCTGTGCCACAGACGTGTACGTAGGTGTTGTTGCCATTTGTTGTTTTGCTTAATCCCTTGTTAATGTTATTTGACTTCCGTGCTCCACCTAAACATCACACTGTGTAATCCCTGCCACTGAAATGATCTTGTTAACATGGTGGTAAAAGAGCTTAAACTGCATACTGACGTACCTGTTGTGTTCTGTCAAAGACCCAATAAGTTCAAGCAATTAGCAGAAGCTGATAAGATGTTATTCTAGTATGTAGTTACACTGTGTGGCCTTTTACCCTCTCTTTCACAATCAACAGGCCTCGATGCTAAGAAAACCCAGGAAGCGGGTTAGTTTGCTGGAATGTGCCCTAATTATACAGCTCCATTTTGACAGGTGCAGGTTTCAAGCTGCCACCTTGGGAAATCTTGTGGAGAAACCCCAGCGTGCAGTGACTGTGTGAACTGTGTTTGCTAGGAAATGGCCATTGTGTAACACTACAGGCTTGTGCCTCTCTCTCTCTCTCTCTCTCTCTCGTTTGCTCTCTCACTCATTTGCTCTCTCACTCTCTCGCGCTCTTCAATTCAGTTGGGCTTTATTGGCATGGGAAACAGATGTTAACATTGCTAAAGCATGTGTAAAATAAAAACATAAACAGAAGAATTGTGATATTAAAACATATACAGATAATTAAGACATAATAATAATAAGAAGAAGAAGAAGAAGAAGAAATTGCACACTTGCAGTTAAAATACAAAAGGTGAAAACTAAATACTAACTTTTTTTGTGGTGTGTGTGTGTGTGTGTGTAGGTTATTCACTATGGTTATCCCAAGGTCAGTATAACTCATACTGTGTTCAATGATGTGATTATTAATGGTAACCTGGTATTTGTTCTCCTGGCATCTGGGGCGTTTTAGAAAAATCATGACATTAGACTTCTTCATATTTACTGCAAGGGCCCAGTTCTGACAGTACTTTTCTACTATGGCTGTAGTCCTCGCTCTCACTCTCTCTCGCTCTCTCGTTTGCACTCTCTCTCATTTTCTCTCTCGCTCTCTTGTTTGCTCTCTCTAATTGCTCTCTCGTTTGCGCTCTCTCATTTTCTCTCGCTCGTTTGCTCTCTCGCGCTCGTTTTCTCTCTGTCGCTCTGTCGTTTCCTCTCTCTCTCGTGCTCTTCAATTCAGTTGGGCTTTATTATCATGGGAAACAGATGTTAACATTGCTAAAGCATGTGTAGTCCTCTCTCTCTCTCTCTCTCTCTCTCTCTCATTCTCTCGTTTTCTCTCTCTCATTTTCTCTCTCCTCTCTCGTTTTCTCTTTCACTGTCTCGTTTTCTTTTCGCTCGCTCTCATTCTCTCGTTTGCTCTCTCTCGCTCTCTTGTTTGCTCTCTCATTTGCTCTCTCTCTCGTTTTCTCTCTCTCTCACTCTCTCGCGCTCTTCAATTCAGTTGGGCTTTATTGGCATGGGAAACAGATGTTAACATTGCTAAAGCATGTGTAAAATAAAAACATAAACAGAAGAATTGTGATATTAAAACATATACAGATCATTAAGACAGGATAATAATAATAATAAGAGGAAATTGTACACTTGCAGTTAAAATACAAAAAGTGAAAACTATGGTTATGCCAAGGTAGGTATAACTCATACTGTTTTCAATGATATGATTATTAATTATTAATTTCCCTCATAATATCAATGAGCGTAGGCTAAATAACAGAAACACCTCTCTGTATGATGCAATACAGTCAATAGCACCACAAACTACATCCTCCAAAATGATTATAAAGTTGAATCAAAATCTCTGTAAAAAAAACTCCTAAATAAACAATGTCATGGTTTATGGAAATGTCTCCTGAATAGCCTAAAGGGTAATCAGCCCCAACATTGCTCAAGGTTACTACAAGTTTGCATCAACCAAGGTGCAGTGTTATATTTGGTTCTCAACATTAAGGCTGCAATCCTCACGTGTAATTATAGTTAGTCCTACAGCAAACTGGACATCTCCCCTGGTCTCACTTTTGGTCCCTAGTCAGCCTATACACTGTCACACCTTTTTAAATTTTGATTAGGGCCCCCGAAAAGGCTCATCCTGGCTCTGATTAGCACTTTGGTGACCAGTCTTTGATAGTTTTAGATGCTGTTCATGCACTTTTGTTATGGCTGGTATTGTGGTGTTTCTCCATGGGCTTGGTGTACAGTCAGCTGATGTGGCAAAACTCACAGGTGATATCACTTCCCCTATTTTGAAAGTCTCCACCCTTCCAGATTCTGCACTAGTTTCTCATCCTCAGCTCTACCTAACACTACCATGTAAAATAACCTTCTAAAGAGTTTCCCACATGGCCTCTCATAGTAATGATGGCAGTGTTAGTGCAAGTCGGAAAAGTGGGTCGGCCTCTCTGGCCCAGATCTTAACCGATTTAGGGTCTACCTGGAGGGCAGAAGTGTCTTTGTTCCAATTGTAAAACTTTGTGAAAGTTACATGTGGTGTCCCTCAGGAATCGATCCCTGGTCCCCTTTTTATCCAAACTGCACAAATTGTCAGAATTATGTGGACGACACAACTTCACACATTATTCTCCCTGATTAAATGTAAAAAACTAAGAAATGACTATATATATTCAAAAGCACAACTGGCTCTTTTGCAGGCTAGAATTGTTTAAGATGTGTACACACATTGAAGACAATATAAATGACAACTAGAAGAAAAGTCTACTCTATGCAGATTAGAACATTCTCACTACTTTGCTTTTGTGAAGCAATGGATTGATGACAAGAACATCTGACATCAACACTGGTTTTGTTGATCATGGGAGACAATGGCCAATTGTACTGCAACGAAAACAATAAAAAGCAGGTGTCACTGTGGTCAGTTCCATAATTTTTCCATTACTTTCCATAATAGTCTTAAAAAAAGATATGTAAATTGTCTGGTTTCAACTCCAGCTGGGATAGAAAATAATTAAATTCAATAAATATCTGAAATATATAATACACTCTGGTATTTTATTCCCTTTTAGGGATCATTTTTGTGAAATTCCCTCATATTTACTGATTTTTCCTGGGAATTAACCACATTTTCTGACTTAACTTGTCTCAAATACACCTCTGGAAATTCTAAGATATTTCAGATATTTATGACCAGAGGGAATGTGAAAATGAGTAATTAAATGACTGATGAGAAGTGTGTGTGTTACCTTTTCTGTGGAACACAGCATTGAGGAAGTCTTGGGCCTGTCTCTCCAGCCGGCTGATCCGATACTGCTCCTGTTTGAAGTCTTCACACTGCGACAGCACCTGGCTGCCTCCACCGTTCTCTACGCTGAACTCCTACACAGACAAACACACAGAGACAAATGAGTGAGTAAAGGCCTGTTCTGTCAAAAAATAAACTCCTCACACACTCGTCACATCACTAGTTGTTTTTTATTGTGACTGTTTAACCACGTCCAGCTGTAGATGTCCATGGTTCTGCTCAGCTCTGAGCCAATAGAAGATGTGTTGTAGCTGCAGGTACATGCAAACCCCTCCATCCTTTGGCCTGAAATTGGTAGATGCTGCTCTAAGTCTATTTTGAGTGTGGTGGTCTTTGCTCATTATAAAACGTGTTGTGGCTGCATTGCACTCTGATCTGTTTATCTTGATGAGACTTTGGATTAGATTTCACTGGCTAGAATCTGGTTAGAAATGTTTTTTTATATCCACATTCATAATTGTAGGGCTGCAAGCCACAGTTATTGTCATTATTGATTAACCTGTCAATTACATCTTATTTTATTATTCAATTCATTGTGGTGAAATCAAGGTGAAATCTTCAGATGTTTTGTCCGACCAGTGTCTAAAACCCCAAAGATACTTAATTTACAGTGATATAAAACAGAGAAATCCTCACATTTGAGAAGGTGGAACCAGCGAATGTACCAAAAATAATGGTAATTAAAATGGTTGTTTAGTAATTTTTGTTTGATTGACAAATCAATTGATTGATAAATAATTTCAGCACTACATAATTGTTTGTGTTGTAATTTACATATGAACTGATATAATTTAACTGTGTGTTGTGCTGATTGACGATGATATTGGCTATTAACAACTGAAGAGACAACTGCCAATTTCCTCGGTCCCTGCAAATTTTAATATGATGTTTTAAATTGTATTTATTTATTATTTTGGGCAGGGCAAAATGCATTTATGAATTTAAAAATTATATATATTGGCATTGGGATGTCATTCAGGCTTGAGAAGTGTAGTCGAATGGTGACAAAGAGAGGGAAGGTAGTCCACACAGAAGGGGTCTCACTCCCAGAAGGAACAATAGCAGACATTGAGGATGGTTACAAGTACCTTGGAATACCACAGGCAAATGGCAACCTCGAAGAGGTAACAAGGAAAACAGCAACTGCCAAATACTTCCAACGAGCAAGGCAAGTCCTAAGAAGTCAGCTCAATGGCAAGAACAAGGCCCAGGTTATAAACAGCTACGCCCTGCCAGTGATCAGATACCCTGCAGGAATAATAAGGTGGCCAAAGGAAGAGATACAGACCACAGACGTTAAGACACGAAAGCTCCTCACCATGCATGGAGGCTTCCATCCCAAATCCAGCACCCTGAGACTGTACGCTAGCCGTAAGGAAGGCGGCCGTGGACTAGTGAGTGTGAGAGCCACTATCCAGGATGAAACATCCAAGATCCACAAGTACATCAAAGATAAGGCCCAACAGATGATGTGCTCAGTGAATCTCTCAGGCAATGGGGAACAGAGGAGGACGTGCTGGAGGAGGGACCATCATGGGAGGACAAACCCCTACATGGGATGTACCACCGGAACATAACTGAAGTGGCTGATATCAAGAAATCCTACCAATGGCTAGAGCGGGCCGGACTGAAGGACAGCACAGAGGCACTCATCATGGCTGCACAGAAGCAGGCCCTGAGCACCAGAGCAACAGAGGCCCAGATCTACCACACCAGACAAGACCCAAGGTGTAGGCTGTGCAAAGAGGATCCCTTTGCCGGATCCTTCAGGATCAGGATTGTGCGCCCTTCGTTAAGCCATTCAGGGTGCATCCCATCTCTTAGCAGCTGGTTCATTTGTGCTGCTAGGCGCTCATGGAGTGCAGTGAACTTCTTTAGCCAGTAGGTGTGGATCCTGTCAGGGCCCGGTGCTGTCCAGTTCTTCATACCTGAGACTCTTTCTTGGATGTCTGCCGCTGTGATGGTGACTGGATTCTTTTCAGGGAGGTTGCTGTGGTCCTTTCTCAGAGCCACCAGCCACTGTGCATTGCTGTTGTGTGATGCCTCCCTCTCCCATATGCTTTTCCAGTACTGTTCAGTTTCCAGCCCTGGTGGGTCTGCTCTGCTGTTATTACCCTGCCATTGAGCGTACACTTTCGCAGGTTGAGTTGCGAACAGCCGGTTTATTCTTCTGGCTTCATTATCTCTCGTGTACCTCTTTAGGCGGCTGGCCAAGGCTTGGAGCCTTTGTTTGGCATCTAGTTTCGAGTGCTTCAGGTATGGGCATCTGGTTGTACTTCTTGGGTACTTGCTTTCTCATTGCACCTCTCTCAGCCTCTGTCAGTTGGCTCACTTCTCTCCGGGCCTCCTTGATTTTTGCCTCCAGCCTTCGTTTCCATGGTGGGTACTGTTTCTCATGGCTCCCATGGTTGCTCTTGTAGCCAAGCATCTCGAGGATCACTGCTGCTGAGGCGTATATCAGCTCATTGCTTTCAGTGATTGTTGTGGTAGGGATCGCTCTCAATGCTGCATTCACATCTTCTAGGAGACTTTCTGATGGTTCACTTAGCCGTTGTAATTGGCGTTGGGGTTGCCTTGTATTCATCCTCGCCATGATCTTATCTTTCAGGTCAGTCGCTGCCTCGTTCAGCGTGATTTCACTTGGGGCTTCGTACCCAATCTCTGGTTGGGGAGCCGCTCCTTGCTCCCCTCTGACCTGTTGTCCTGGCTCCCCCTTGCCGTAGCATTTGTGTTGTATCTCGTCAATCTCAAGTTGTGATAGCAGTTCTTATGAAAGAAACCACCACTGAGAGGGAATGTGAATTTAGCCCCTAAATCGGAGAAGGGGTTAACACCATTGTTAGTGTGTGTTGCGGATGTCAGTTGTAGTGAGTGTGATGTCATTGTCTTTACAACACTAAACGGGAATTTCAGTGTGTGGGTGTCTGTTTGCATCAATGGCAAGAGACAAAGCAACAAAATGGAGATGACTGTGTTTTTTAGGCTTTCACTATTCCTCCCTCTTTATTCGAACCCCCTCAGCTCTCTATCTGCTGGCAGTTTGCATGGCTTCAGATCAATGAATCAATGGTTCCCACCCACTGAAGCTCCTCTGGCACTTCACAAACAAGCAGAGGGTAATAACAGTGAGACAGAGAGAGCTTTCAAGCCCTAACAGATTAATAAAAGATGAAAATTGTGTTGAAGAGAAGAGGAATACAATTATGGCAGTTGCAAATTTTGTCTTATTATGATTTGCACACTATAAGTGGCTAACATAATTATTGACCAGTCAGACAACACTGCTGAAAAGATCTCCTGTAATCCCTGTTGGGCTTTGTTTAATTGATTTTACTCTGTTGTTTGATTTCGATTTTTTTAGTCTTATCTGTAATTACTGTATTACACGCAGGAACTTTGTTGTGCTTGTGTACATTTTATATACTGTACATACTCAATGAGTGTCAGTGAGTGCTGTAGCAACAAGAATGTGATGTTGTGAGTGTTAGTATGGCTTTATTAGCATGAGCAGAGAGAGACAAATAAGAGGGACACAGAGAGAGACAGATGGGGGTTGATGGAGAGAGAGTGTGTGTGTGTGTGTGTGTGTGTGTGTGTGTGTGTGTGTGTGTGTGTGTGTGTGTGTGTGTGTGTGTGTGGGTGGGTGGGGTGAAGCAAGGATGTTTTTAGGAGACAGATGGCCGACCTCAGAGGTCGGACTGGGGTCAAGTTGAAAAACAAGCAACGGCCAAGGGAAGGACGCCCCCTCCTAACTTCCTTCCCTCCCTCAGTCACTTGTTCAATCCCATCCCAAAAATAAAGACAGAGATGGAAAACATGGACAAGAAGTCCTTAAAAAGTACTCTGAATAATGGCAAGTTAGAACATCTAGAATTCCATGACAACTGAGCAAACTCCCTCTGTGGATGGTGTGATACGGTCAAAAGCTCCAGAACGAGCGATTAAGTGGACCATGAGGTGAGATTGTTTTGTCAACAACCTATGAGAAGAAATTCTGGACTAAAAGCTGTTACACAAGTAATTTTCTACCTTTTATTGAAATTTATTCAAGAGCATGTGATAGATCAAAAAGTTAATTAATAGAGCACAAGTGACTCTGATCCATCTGTTAATTAATTAGTTTGTCTTTTTATCCACATGTACCTTGTGGTGTTTCTAACACCCACTATGGTGACAGAGAGGGGGGTGACGTGCAACAAGGGCCCACGTCTGGAGTCAAACAGGGGCCGTTGCAGTTAACTCCGACACCCCTGCTCTTTTTGTTCTTCATTTTGCATTAGAGTGGAAGCTTGTCATGGTGAGTGGCTCACATGAATGTTTTGTCTACAGCAGAAGACGCAGAAGCAGCATATTGTCCACATATGTGCATATGTATGTGTATCAAGTTGTAGTAATAGTAGTACCATCCTCCTCCTTCAATATACATGCACGCGCACACACACACACAGACATACACACCTCCAAATCATTATGTCGCGTTCCTTTCAGAAGCTAAAGTGGGGTCAAGACCATGATGGCTGAGCAACACAAATAACAAGTGTGCAGGAGGAGGAGAGACAAAGATGTGGAGCTTCCAACAGAGAGCTCAAAAATGGCGGCAGACAAAAACACAAAACGTGTGGACAAAGGAAAGAAATTACTTCACGAAAGTAACATAAGTGCTGTATTAGACAGGGAGCAGAATTCGTCTCTATTCTGCAGAATATTTACATGAAAAAATGTAATGAAACACACTGATTCACATTCTGTCTTTTTGTGCAACATTAGAATGAAACATTCTCATCTCTCCTCCCTCTTCATCTTTCACATACAATGGTAGTGAAAGCACTGAATATGGTTTTTGTTTGCTTTATTATATTTTGTACATAGTACATATTATTATATATATGTTATAGTTAACATATATTATTATAATAATAATAAAAAATGTAAAAGCCATTACATTATTAGTATTATTATAGATATTGATAATTCATTTATTGTAAGCCTTGAATAAAAGTGTTTAAAGGAATAGTTTGACATTTTGAGAAATATTCAAATATTATTCGCTTTCTTGTGGAGAGTAAGATGAGAAGCTACAGCTGGGAATCAACTAACTTAGCTTAGCTTGAAGACTCGAAGCAGCCTGGCTCTGTCCAGAGGTAAAATTTAAAAAAATTATATACACAAATGTACACAAACAGAAATGTACGACGACAAGTTGTGGTTTCACAGGGAGTTCCAGTCTTTATGTTAAACTAAGCTAATATATCAATCCTCTTATCTAGCTCTCGGTAAGAAAGCTGAGATAGCTGAGAAAGCGTATAAATAAAATTTACCAAAATATCAAATTATTCACATTATTCATAAACTATACTACTATACTATACTTTCCTCGTATCTTTGAAGACATCTGTTGACTGACTTTAAACCATCCAACTTTCTTAGCATGCAACTGTCAAAGGACAATGGCAGGTGCACTACTAATACCTAACATGCATTTACATGTTCTGAGGAAAACCCCTGTGAACACGAGGAGGACGTGCAAACTCCTCACAGAAGATCCCAGGCCAAAGTCATGTGATGATACTCAGAGTCACGGGGTCTTGTCTGACAGGGACACAAAATGCTGTGATGTCTCCTACCTTGACTTTCTCACGTCTTAAGCAGCAGAAGAGACAGTTTTCATCGAAGGACCAGTCAGACACTTCCTCGGGCTCGTGGTCTGGATAAGAGAGGGAGACAGAAAGCGGTTTTTAGGTTTTTCCCCGGTTTTTTTTGTCTTTTTTTTTTTAAATTTAGGTTCATTATTTTTGTTTGCACTGTGTGTGTACTCTGTTTGAATCTTGCATTAGCTCAGTTTCAATATCCAGATACAGGGTGAATCTTAAAACCAGCTGTAAATGAGGTGTAGATGATCAACGGAGAAATCCCAATACACCGTCTGTTTTCATTCAACATCCAGTCAAGCCTGCAGAGAGTGACAGCTGAGGGCCCACACACCACAACAGCGAGAGCATTAAAATGATTCACTTTTAATTACAGCCAATGATTAAATTACAGTGATGACTAACTTCATATGTCAAGTATGCTGTGTAAAAACTAACCACACCTGTGATTGACAGACGAGCTCAATTCGCTATCGAATACATCGTTGCCTGAAGACGTGTGTTTGTGTGTGTGTGTGTGTTTGTGTGTGTGTGAGAGTACATGTAAATATGACTGTATCTGTTTGTGAACTAGTCATGCCCTAAAGCCCTATTTGTGAAGAACTAATTACACTTCCTAAACTGAATTCTGTTAAACGTGTTCAGCGGGATGAAGAAATTCGCTGCTGTCTCCTGGTAGTTCAATTGCTGCGCATCATGAAACTGAAACATCCTGCTTTCCGTCCTCTCTCTCCTCACAGCGCTCCTGTCTCTGTGGAGAAGTTTAAAGCTTACGTTTTATGCATGAACAAATGCGATAAAAGATCAAACTAAATGTAAATTTACAATAATTTGTTTTAGAGCAGCAATGATTAGTCAAATAATTAGGCAATCGACAGAAAATGAATCTACAACTATTTTGATAATTGATTCATTATTTTGAGTCATTTTTAAGAAAAAATGGCCAAAACTCCCTGGTTGCAGCTTCTCACGTCTCAGATTTTCTGTTTTATTTCATTGCAAAGTGAATTTCTTTGGGTTTTTGACTGTTGGTCGGAGAAAACGAGACATTTCATGATGTCAACGACTGGGAAAATGTAAAATCACTATTTTACCACATAAAAGGGAATGTTCCCTTCCACAGACACAGCTGATTCATACAGAATTAAAATAATCAACCATCAGTCATCAATGGTTGCTCATATCAATATTAATCCTTTGCTTGTGGGTTTATGATTGATTCAGATGATGCCAAGTGTCAGTGAGAATCATTTCAGCTCAGTGTTGTGTAGTTACTCAGGTTATATACATGTGTGAGTATTCATGCTTGAAAAATGTAAATGCATTTAATCAATATAGTCCCTTCTGAACTAAGAGAGAGAGAGAGGAGACTGCCATCGACTTGGTTACAGCTGAGCTGTTGCCATGGCGCTACACTTCCTTTAAAAATCCCTCAGTTCAGTCCAAAACCACATCATCATCAGAGTGTGAGAGCGAGAGAGCGAGGAGGAGGAGTGTGTTACAGACAGGAGAAGGAAAAAGAAGGCCGAGTCAGCTCCACAGAGAGAGAGAGAACACAGAAACACAAGCACAGAATCAATATGATCACAGTATACTGTGAACATACGGTATGTGTCACATCACATCTTCCTATCTCCAAAGTGTCTCTTTTTCAGCAGCTTAGGAAAGCAGCTGAAGCTGAGTTGTTCGCTGTGAAGATAACACTCACAATCAAGTGAGTTTTGAGACTCTGCTAACTGATTTTCATTCCATCCAGAAATGAATGAAAACTAATGGCTATTCTGCATGCATTGAATATGATTTGACACCTGCCTTCCCTGGTTCTCTGAGCACACACACATAGGTGATACACTCTTACACTGCTGCGAGGTAAAACGTTAAACCACTGGTGATCAGCAAAAATAAGATTTTCACCTGCTGTTAAGTCGTTTTTTAAGGAATTAAAACTTACATTAAAAAACTGATATGGTCCTTTTAAGAACACTGATGACTTCTACAGTAATTAAAAATCACAAGATTGAATCATACAAGGTCTGCTAGGTCATACACTATATTAATTTTGTATCTGAAACCAATTTTTTCCCTTTGTGTGTGTGTGTGTGTGTGTGTGTGTGTGTTTACAAGCGCACTTCATGCATGCTGTGTTCCTTATAATACAGCAGATCACATCTCTGGCTTTTCCAATCACAGTCCACTTTCCTCTCACATGTGAAACACGCAACCGATAAACGGACTGTCTCTTACTCTCTCTCTTTCTTGTTCTATCTCTGTCTCTTGCTGTAACGAAAAGGTCAAAGGTGAGCTGTGTTTGAACCCTGTGGTTGTGCCACTTACAGTATCGCTGGGAAGGTGCCAATTAACTCCTAATTGACCCCCCACCCCCTCACGACCACCCCCCAGCCTCACAGAAGTCAGGTTTCTGTGTCTGTTTGTGTGTGAGTTTGTGATGCTGACACTGTTTACATGAATCTTTAAGTGTGTGTGTTTCTGCACAGTTTTTATATGTGAGCTTGTGCACGACAAGGACTTCAGACAAGGTAGTGTGTGTGTGTGTGTGTGTGTGTGTGTGTGTGTGTGTGTGTGTGTGTTATATTACGATGTGTGCGATATATTTACTGTGGATAGCTGGCCAAAGACAAATGATTTCAAACAGCAGTACTATGGAGTCTAATATCGATATCTGATGTGTAAACACCCGGTTTGAGTGTCAGTTACTCAGAATTACAGAGCAAAGACTCTAAAACTGCAATTTTCAACATTTATCATTTTCAACAAGTACAGCAGAAATCAGACTTACAGATAAACCGATTTCTTTCTCTACAGAAGGAAACAGACCGGAAAGCAATACAGAAACAACCCATGTTGGGTTTTAGTGATGTAGAAGAGGATAAGGGCCCTTTTGAGGGAAAACAGAATTCGCTACACAGCTTAGTTTTTCCTTCAAGTGTGTGAATGTTTCAATGTTTCACAAAATGTAACTTTAATGTTGTTGCATGTTTACAAAAAAAGTTAGTGTGTGTTTGTTTGTGCGTGAATATAAACTTGACATGTACAGATTTCACTGTCTGCAGCTCCATACAGAGAGAGAGAGAGAGAGAGAGAGAGAGAGAGAGAGTGAGAATGTGTGCGTGGAAGTGTAATGCATGAGCGAAAATTATGTACGTGACAAGCCAGAAATATTCTAAAAATGCCTTAAGTTGGTGGGGGAGGGGTCACATGACTCCACAACACCACGTTGACCTTGTTTCTCCGAGAGGAGGAGAGAGCGAGATCTGGGTGTTTGGGTGAGATTGGTCGTCGCTCACTTTATTCTCATGACATCTATATTTGATTTTTGTCATTCAGAGCAGGAAACCCTCTCTGAGACAGTGAATCAGAAAACAATTTTGCTTCCATATTTTATGGTATATGAGTGCATACTGTATTTCCTTTACACAGGACTCTGGGGCTCTATGCTGCCTAAATAACATGCATACTGTTGTTTCCCTAAGTACTGCGCATTGCAAAATGACAGAATACATTAATGCAAACACACAGGACAGCTCTTACAGCATCCTGACATCCAGCACGTTTTAGTAAATCACTAAGTCTTAGTGATGAATACTTACAAAACACAAAAGACTACTATTTCTGTTTTATAGTATATTCTAGAGGGGTTTTTATTCACACTGGCATCATAGCTCTATAGATGGCGATGTCTGTCTGAGGTCTGTCTGTCCAAAACTTGATCCGGAGTTTAAAAAAAAATAGTGGGAAGGATCTAAGAATAGCAAAGTAGACTCCCTATTTTTATCCATCCAACAATTTTGTTTTCTGGTCTACAAAGAGCCGAACATGGCCACAAACACGGCTATAAACTCATATTTCATTTCAAGCAGCGAAAGGTTTTTCTCATTTCATCATGTGATCCGTCTGTCTGAGCCTCCTTTAATGCTTCTCTGCGCTGCCTCATATTTGACTGTGTAAAGCAGGTAAAATAAATACTGAAAGTAATCCTAATGGCCTCTACAGGAAGAAAAAAAAAAAAAAAAAACTATTTTATGTGTGAATGAAATGATCACAACTGTCTAAAAAACTCGCCTATGAATCAATTTGCACATTAAACTAACACAATTAACATTGACAGGACAAGATAGACTTGACTGATGTGAAGAGGTCCATTTAAGTCAGAAACTAAATTTAAGAAACATCTGTGGTGTTGATCTGTAACATTAGCTGATGCCACCTTTGTAGAAAAAGACAATATCAGACCAGACGGACTGGTTATACTGGAGGCCAGTTTCTGTTGGTCATGCTCTGACCATAAATGCTGCTTTAGCAGGAACATTTTGATCGCTTTTAAGCTGCTCCTAGCTTCTCCATCAAACAGTGTTTTCTCATTTAGCATCATCAGCTTCAGCTGGTACATGCCACGAGTTTTTTTTCTCAAGCTCTGTTTAGTCACATCTGTCAGGTTTTTCCAGCCTGAGGTTGGCATAAATTAAACATGGCTGTTGCATAAATGAATCATATTGTTATGTATTGTAAGCAGTTTATTCCGTATGCATGGCAATACATGTCATTAAGATAGATCAATAGATAAATAGGGAGATGCTGTTTTCACTGAACATCCATTCAGTCTCTCACACTGAATAAACAGTAAGCTAGATTTAGAGCTGTGCTTCTGTTAAAATGTAACCATGCATGCAGAATAACAATTTTTAACAAGGTACGGGCAAAATGTAAAAGGCAATCCGCAGAAAAACAAAATCAAAATCATTTCAGTCCTTGTAAACAACAAAAATTGAGTATTATTTTTTTTCCGGATTGTTTTGTTTGTTTTATTTCATTCAGGTTCACAGTTTCTCGTCATTACTGTTTCATTAGCTGTAAATCACTGTAATTCTGTTTTGATAAGTAAAAGTTCAGATTTTTAAAATATAAAATTGTGATTTGCAAGATCGTTTTCTATTTGTATAAAGTCGTATTTGCGAATGCATTAGGTTGCGTGTGTTTACCTTGGAAAAGGGTGATATCTTTGACTACTCCCGGCCCAAACAAGCCTTCCAAGATGCTTTCAAAGCCTGTGAAAAAGAGAAGAGATGTGAAGTTAATGCAAGCTGGCATGTTTACCATCAAAACAACAAATGACAGCCGCTAAAAGACAATGTAAAACAAAAACTCTAACAGTATTTACACAAGGAAACCATTTAAATGATTTTAAAACCATACTTTTATCTTTTGAAGGGTGAGGAACATATATGACAAAATAGTTTTCTCGCAGGACATATTTTGCTGATGCACAGCCTCCACTGCTCTCGCACAGCAGCAACAAAAAACAAGACATAGCAGCACAATGCAGTTTGTAATCTTGAAACCGTGTGATAAACATGTAAACATATACAATAATAAAATACATGATTGTGTGTACACAGACTCACGTGTGCATACATTCAGATGATGGCATGGAAGCTCTTTTTAGGCATACACACACACACACACACACACACACACACATAGACAATGATGCGAGAGCACACAAAAAAACACAGAAATACACACACAGACAATAGACAAGGCTGTGCAAAGGCTTTTTGGGCAAACACAAAAAACACACACAAACAGAAACACACCGAAATATCTACAGAGACGAGGCTGCGTGAGTGCTTATTATGCATATACACACAATAGACGTGCGCGCACACACACACACACACACACACACACACACGTGCGCCAATACAGACAGGGTGTGGAAGCATTTATTAGTCACTATGCACAAAAGACACACACACACCCCCTCGTCTTTCTTTCCAGCTCTTAAAGCAAATGAGCGCTTTACCTCTAATACACCAAGCTAATGTCACTCACTTTTTATTAACTGTAAATACGCTCGTTCTGCTGTTGCTTGGTAACCGCATACAGAGAAACATAAATACATATTGCAATTTTCAACCTGACCCCCCCCCCCCCCTTCTCCTCCCCCACCCCATCCTCCATTAAATGGAAATGGAGGCAGACAGAGAGAAACAGAGACAAAGACATGTGTAGGTGTGTGCATTTTCAGTATGCCATGGAAGCACATATACTCATACACACACACACGCACACAGTTCAAGTGTAGCCACTTGTCAGGCCACATACTTTACATTGCAGGAATAAACTAGCTTGATAAACAACAGACTGCATGGAAATGTATTTCTCTGTTATAAAATCATTACGGCAGACCTCATGACAGCAGAAACACCACTTCAGCTCATACACCAACGTTACAAGCAACCAATAGGAAGGAGGTCAAAGATTCAAGGACTGTAGCACTTCTTTCTTTTTAAGTTTCAGCCCAAGAACTAGTAATGGAAAGAATCCGGTGAGTTATGAATCCTGATGTAACCGACTTTCTGTACTCCAGAACACTGGATTTGACATGAAGCAGTGACTATGAGGTCAAAATGCTGACGTTCAGCTTTAATTTGAGGGTGTTTACGTCCACATCAGATGAACAGTTTGGAATCACAGCCTTTTTTATACACAGTCCTGCAATTTTAGGGGACAGGAGGTAATTAGACAAGTTACCATAAACTTAAATTAATGCATCACATTTAATATTTGGTGTCAAATCCTTTATAGTCTAAAGAGTAACAGACATCAGCAGACACTTGCTAGCTTGGTACTGTAACTTGCTTGTTTTGGGGTATTTTTTTCCTTCACTTTGGTCTTCAGCATTATAACACATGATCAGAAGGATTTCAAAACATGCATGGAGGACTTTCATAGACTATAGCACAAAGATCGAGCTCATTTCCAAGTTAAACACAAGCTGCAGTAATTCAGAACTCTTGTGGTCACATCTCAGACAGCACGATATTGACATGAACACTGAGGAGGCAGCTCGTTGCTTTACCTGCCGACTAAATCTGGAAACACATCTGTACTGTCTGCTCTGATAGATCAACACACAACATGCACTTTGAATAGTCCAAAAGCAGAAATTACCAAACAAAATTCAAATTTAACCCGCAATATTACAGCTTCACAGTAAATACAGTATCAAAACAAATTAAATTCCCGCAAGACCTGTCATGTGGTGATGAAGCTCGAGTGGGTGCGCCACTGGCTGCTAAAAGTCGACTTTTTTGAAATAACATGATGGAGAAAATTGAAATAAAGAAGATAACATCTGCTAGTTCACAGTTTTATTAAATTTTAATTAGAAATGTATTTTGGATTACAAAATTTTGGAATTACAGATGGTGCACAAATTGGGCTTTTAGAGGTCAAGCATAGATTAAACCCATCACCGATGTATTCGTCCTATTGCCCAAATCTCATCTGACAATCTCATCTTTTCCCCTCCTCTTTCCTTGAGTTCTCAAATTAGTATACTACTGCATATGGTGGAAACACACGCTTGTTTCACTCTCCCCGAGGGGGGACAGTCATTGACAGTGCTTTCCCTAGCTCCTTACCCTTAC